>NC_047171.1:16682773-16983051 GCF_009819705.1 Hippoglossus hippoglossus
TCTGTTCCAGTGTCATAAATACAAAGATAAACTTTTATAAACCTCATGCCCCGGTTTCGTTATCAGACGTTCACCCCATTGCGTAATCCTGTACTGTGATATTGGCGGCAAATAGTTTCAAAATTAAATTAAAGTTGAAAGCAATTTGAAATTTATTCTGAGATGAAGAATTACAACTAGACTTTGTTCCATAGAATATGACTCTACTTCATCTTGCATTTGTGAAATTTGTGTTTCTGCATCAAATCCTTAGAATGAGCAACACAAAACCACTTTTCTGAGTGTCCTGCAGCTCGGCTCTGTCCGCCTGCAGGCGGGGGTTTGGTCAGACCGGGGCTCAAAGTCCTATTTTTAGGAGCCGGGAGTCACTTTGACTGGCAGGATTGATTGGAATGGTATCGGGACTCATGGTTGAGGAGCTTTTAATAGATTGTTGTCTCCCTCTAGTACATTCTCTCTCACTTGTGTATTTGTGTGTGTGCATGTGAAAGTTTGAGTGTGGTTACTGGTTTCGATTGTGGTTTTTGAACAAAAGAAGTTGTGTGCTGAAATCAAACGTCTTCAGAGTGTAATGGGGGCCAGGAATAGAAAGAAAACATGTCAACACTTGCAGATACAGTATGTTTATAACACTTTAGGTAACACGCACAGCAGCAGAAAGAAATGTTTCGGCCCAAGGCTCTCTGTGCGGTTCTGAAACACGGGGGTGTGACTGGATTACATGTTGAATGTTACCTGTAATCAAGTACTTTTCCACTGTAGTGTTATGGTTTCTGAACTTCTGGAGTGAATAATCTATGTAAATACCAGGTTTTACAAGTTAAGACAAATGTCAACAGGAAAAACAACCAACAATCCAAAGATCAAGAACGACTGCGTGTTTTCATAAAACACAAGACAAGGACAGATCCTCATTTGAGCCCAGAGGATACACGGTGTGTAAATAGTGTGTTGTTTCAGAAGTTTCCTTTCCTAATCTACTCCCCACAGAAGGGGCCTTACTGCCTCAAAACCCACCAAACCCAAAACTCTGTGGCTGAGGGTCACACCCACATGTGTCTGGGGCTGAACTGCGTTTGTTTATTTTTGTTGCTGTGCATTAGATTTGTAGATTTTGTTAGAAGTGTTATTTACTTATTATTATTCCTGTGGTGACTTTGTCACGTAGGGTTTGTCAAGGATTCCGTTCATTCGGAAGAGAACACATACAGAACATACTTTGTGTGTCTTTGATTGCTGCTGCAGACACTAATGCTCACCTCAAATATGCTCGACAGTAGCAGGTTCTCATTTTTACATGAACCTCCTCCAGCTGCTTTGTTCATGAGTCAGTCGTGATGAATTATACAGGGGAAATGTCTCCACCCGCTCTCGCAGCCTGTTTTCATTGGCCCCACAGTTTTTCTTTCGCTAAAACTTTACACAAGTAGAAAAATGTGGAGGTGTTTGTGTTTGTGGGCCCAATTATGTGGTTCCCGAGCTGCAGTATTTATAACAGGAGATGGCACACGGAGAGTAACACGAGGAGATAATCCCAAACATGGCTGCAGCCAGTGGAAGTTTTTCAATGTTACCTATCAGAGAGTAAAGGCAAATGAACAGAGCAGAGAGAGAGAGAGAGAGAGAGAGAGAGAGAGAGAGAGAGAGAGAGAGAGAGAGAGAGAGAAAGTAGTTTCTATCAGCTGTCTTTGCCCCTGGTGTGTGTCCAACTGCCACTCCCTTAAACCCTGTCTGACAGGTGCTTCGCTCAGCTTCCCTATTCTCTGGTTCAGCAGCAGTGATGGGGGGGGGGGGGGGGGTCCTGCTGCTGCTGTGTGCTGCTTTTCACTGTTACACTTCTATTATTAGCTTTTCTTGGCAAAAGCCTTTTAAAGCAACAATCTGACATTTAATTTCCGTCATTAACTTGGATATCTGCAGCAACTTGAATAAACACTATGAAAGTGTGATTCTTCAAGTCGTTTTTTTGCAATAAATGTCAAATATTGTTTTATCTAGTTCCGGCTCCTCGAATGTGAATATTTACTGGTTTTCTTTTACTTCTATGATAATAGATAAAATGATAACAAAGACGTTTGGGGAAATTGTGATGGGATTTTTTCCGACTTTTTATGGACCTAAAGATTAATGGAGAAACTTGTTCATAAATTAGTTAGTAGTGAGTCTGATCAAATAATGTAAATCTGCCAATACGAGCCTTTCAGAGACAAATCGGTATCTTCATTTACTGCGTTATTTATGTTTCTATAATTATATTTCTTAGATTTTAAATATGTTCTTTATATTTAGATTTTAGATTTTAAAAAATATTTTCTTACATAAGTTATATATTTAGTTGTATTTGTGTCTTCTTTTTACTTATAATTACTTCTAATAAAGTTTATCCAATGATAAATTGGTATCTGAATTTTTTGTAATTCTTTTACTCCCTTACATCTGTATCGGGCCCCCAAAAATCCTTATTAGTCTGGCTCTAATATTAATCAGTAGAAAATAAGAAGCGGATTCAACTGTATTTCCACTGAAAAATACTTTCATTGATTTAGGATTGATTGGTTTTATTGAACTAAGCCTACATGAGGTACACTGAATGTCACACATTGATGTTTTGAGATAGTTGCTAACAGCTACGTGTGCTGAGAACACGACTCAATACATAAAAGCTTGTGTTATTTCAACAGCCATAAAAGATTATTGCATGTCAGCTCTGACCTTTGAGCTCTGCAGTCGTATTGGCCTTAACCACTTAATCTGCAGTGCATACTCCCTCTATTGCTTTGTGTTGTGAAACCTGCTCTCCGATAAAGAGGTTTATCAGCCACAAGAACGTTCAATATCAGATTTGTCGTGTAGCATGACGGACTGTTGTGATAAACATGGCGTCCCCCACATCACCCACGTGTCGTTCTCCATCCAGGACAACCACACTCACAGAGGTGTAACGCTGACCAGACTGAATCTGAATCATCATTGAAGGCTATGACTCACCGGCTGCATTGGACCAACTCTGTCCATTTCTAAAGACTGCTCAGGAAATGACGCATCTTAAAAAGGCTCAATTTAATTGTATCCACTTCCTTTAGACCCTAAAAATGCCTCTCAGCAGCCTAGACTCCAGGTCGGAGAAGGACCACGAATCCAAGGACACACTGGCTTGTCCCTAATGGCGTTAAATGTCAGCGGATTACTTTACACTTGACCTCTATGAATGTTTCAACAAGAGCCATTTGTCACAGAGCTAACTCTTAAATGGGACATCTGGCTCCACAGGCGGAAATTACAGCGCGTGGAACCGAGGATGCACGCGTCATTATCCTGCACTGTTACACATTATACTGTCACACTGTTGCTAAGGAGCTCTAATGCTTATTCCGCCTGTTTCAGTGTCTAAGCTACATGAAGCTCAGACTTGTCTCTCTCATACTTACTGTACATTGTAGTGGGTGTGGGAGGAGTTACAGCATCATATCAGGCAATAAAGGGTTTATATACTGTAGGTGTTGTTAAACTAGATGCCTTAGATGGTAAACTTTGAGCAGTGGTGGAAATTAATTAAATTCATTCAAGCTTCACCAAATTACACACACTCACAGATATCAGTCCTCTAAATGTGCCGGATTTGTTTCGTCGAGCATGAATTGTTCTCTGGGAAAACAGGGAAATGTTGAAAAAACGTTATGTCAAAGAAAGTGAAAAAAAGTCCCTGGATCTGTACGGTAATTCGGATCCACACCAAAATTTAATTGGTTTTCACCCGGACCCATACCACATCCTTCCACGAACCACGCACACACCACACAACGTGTAAAACATGTCATCTTATAAAATATGATTTTAAGCTTACAACCCATCAGCATATAAAGGAGGTAAAAAATAGGTCCACTGAAATCAGGTAAAACATGTCAATGTCGATAATAATAATAATGTTTTAAATAAAATTATGATACAGTGTGAAAAAGGTTCCTAGTGATGAATTATCACCCGAATCTGCAGCTTCACTTTGTGTTTATAGTGAGTTTCAGCTCATTGTAGCTGCCTAGCCCACAACTTCAATGGTCTGGTTCATTCTCTCACATACTGTTATTATTGGTGACTAACTGGTGAACACAGTGGAGCATTTATCAGCTGAAGGGCCAAATATTCCCCTGAGGAGTTGGTAGAACCCAAAAACAGAGCAAAAAAGAAAGGGAACTTTCCGTTCACATGATCCCGATGAGGAACACGACTCCAAAGGACTGATGATGTTTTTCTTCATAACTTCTGGATGTTCAAATAAGTTTGATAACTCATTCCCCATATCGGCTTAAAAAGGTGTTGATATGTCAATATTGTGTTCACAACAATGACACAAAATTATGTATTTAATATAAGAGTACATTTGAAGGCAGAACCTTTACTTGTAATCTAGTTTTACACTCTCATTTTACTCTTTTGTTTTTTTATTTGAAGTAAAGAATGTATGTACTCCCCTCTGTGACCTCCACTTACTGACAGAACAAATCCCCCGCAGAGACGGGTCCAAAGTCTCACTCGTCGTGATTTAGCAAATTATTGACATGGGGCTCGACTACTCTCCAAAAAAGAAACTGCCCAACAGAGGCATGTAGATCAAAAATGTCCTTCTCCTATGAGGAATGTCAGTGAACCTCTGTGCACAATAGAGAAAGAGGAGTGGTTATGTGAGGCGATTACATGATGTGGATTATGTAATCGCCTCCTTGGCTGCGGATCAAACCAAATGTTTGAACAACCTGAAGGAATGTGCCGTTTCTCATACAAATTTGGACGCACTACACAGCCTCTTATCAGAATTTATTCAACATCAAGAGATATTGCACCTTGTACATATTGTAGCGCTCTTGAATCAACGCAAAGAGGACGGGGCGAAGTGCCCCGTGTGTTGGCGTTCTGGGTGTGGCTCACTGAGCTGGCACTGCTCTGGTTCCACATTTTAATATGTGGCACCGCTGTCGCTTCTCATTGCAGTGTTTCGTAAACTCTGTACAGATTATTCAATGATGGTGCACGGCCAAATAAAGTTTCTACACCGCGGACCAGGCCACAGCTGTATAAATACAAAAACGGCCAATACAAGGGTTATAGTTGTGCTCTGTAGATGAGTTGGAGAAGGAAATGCCAGCCTCACCCTGTGTCCTGACTCACAGAGGCTGCAGTGTCTGTGACGAGTGTGACACAATGATGCCCGACACTGTCTCACCCGCAGCTGATCCCTCTGTTCAGAACACGTCTATTTTTGTAAGACTCATAAGAGCTTAGGTATTTTTATGATAATGCAAGAATAGATAAAAGGATTTTACATCTGCTGTTACTGCCCGCACGAGAGCAAGGGATCTTCATTGCTGAGGTAGGATTCAGATCGTAAACACAGGCTTAGATCTTTGTCTGCTGTTGCCGCGGTGTTTTTAGTGGAAATGCATGGACTCTGTCACATTATGTCATCTCGCTTCTTTCCTGTAGATTTATTTTCTTGCTGTAGATCTTATCATTTTTTGGGGCTCTGTGGCGGCAAAGGAAAGTGATTGACATGATAGAAAATCTCATTAACAAGTTGTTTGTCTAACATTTGAATGGTGGCTTTCGTTTCGTATCTTTCTCTTTGTCTCTGGTTTGCGTTGGCAGAACACGCAGTTTCACTGAAAAATCTAATATTTCAAGTTTGGCAAAAAGTGATGACAAGCCTGTTATGTTAGAAAAGCATACTTGTTATGATGTGTTTGTAACAGTATAAAAGTAATTTTGATCATTTTTCAAGAGCTTGTTGTCTGATATTTTCCACGTGTTTGACATTGTGCGGTTGATGGTTGTGTAGCAGCAGAAGTTGACCTCCAGATGTTGACTTGCACTTGTGTGTCTGTGGATCTTTTGGATTTCTACTGGAGGTCAGATGAAGAGTCACTGTCTGGAGATGGATTTGACGTCTCTCACCCTTTGACCTCTGCAAGAGTGTGAAGATATGAATGTCAGAGGTTGAGGATAAAGCCTGAGAAAAATGTCTTGTGGACGTCCCGTTCATTTGTCAAGCCGGAGGGTTTAACTGTCAGAACTCTGGATACCTACTGGACCACATTGTCTCAGGGCACCTCACTAAACGTCTGTTGCACATTTTTTGTTCTATCTATTTGACCTCATATTTCTTGTTAACTCAAGTGAACTGTGGTATTCACAAATGTCAGACGAGCATCTGCTCAGCATAGTTCAAACACTATTACTACTTCAGAGAAGTTATTCCTAACCTGTGCTCTCTGTAAAGAGCTTGTCTGGTGACGTTTTGTGCTCAGTCATATGAGTGCTCAGCTGATTCCAACAGACTACAGTAATGTCCCGAGGCCCTTAAGGCCTGAAAATAGCCCTTTTTATTTTCTCCTCTCTTAAGCTATTACCCCGAACCATAAATGAGCATTAAGAGAGATGTGGTGGTAGTTTTGGTACACTGCAGCTCAGCTTATTTTCTGGACCTGGCTGCCACTGCTATAATCTTAAAACGTCGTGACCGTGTTCCAAGCCACACAAGAGAGGGCATTTTTTCCTGCTGCTGCTTTTATTGGGTCCATAAATTTGTAATATGCCAAATTGGTAAACGCCCATTTCAGTTTTTCACCGCTGGGGAATAAGAATGTTGGAAACCCCTGGTGTGAGATGACGCATGCTGGTGGGAAAGTTGAGCTGCTTCCCATCCAGTTAAATGGTGTCGGTGGTGTAAGAAGTGCTCAGATCCTCAGAACCGACAGAGTAATGTAAAAATACTCTATTACAAGTAAAGGTTGTGCATTCAAAACAAACAGTGTCAACAAACAGCTAAAAACACTATTTTAATAAGAACATTGTAGCAAAAACACATTTTGATGGTGTAGAAGTATTCTCTTGTGGTGATGAACCTACAGAGAAGTATCCGTCCGCTCGGCTTTACAGAGATTTGCTGCATGGTTCACGCTCACTGTTCTCATATGCATCGAATCTGGTTGCAGTCGGCAGGTGTTTTCAGTGAAATAAAAAAGTCTGAAATATCACTGTGCACCACCAGCTCAGCACCAAACCACAGACAGATGCAGTTAGCAGCTAGCTGTTAAATACAGTGCAGTATTTATCATTTAGGGACCAAGAACACAGCTGAAAAAATACCTTTGTCAAAGGAATGATAGGGTTGCTAGGTAACATGTGTATTTGTATACTGCGTATGATGACAAGTTTACTACCAATAATGAAATATCAATGTTTGGTTAATAAATACCGTAAAATTGCCAAATAATCAGTTACTACAGGTTTAGTACCAAAGTACGAAAGTAAGAGAACCTAAAAAATGGCCCCTGTGAGTGTATTACATAATTACATTGTGTAACACTGATGCATCGACGCACATGCAGCATGTTAGTGACGTAGGATACTTCCAGTTGGGTCATGAGATAGAGCTGTGGGATGGAGAGGTGATAGCTGGGATTGGGAAGAAGAAAACAGAGTTGGGCTACATACATTTTATTTAATGGTTGATGGAATGTATGAATCATTTGAGCAGTTACTCATATAAATCAATCTGAGAAATGTTCGCCCCTAAACTCATATTTATTATGTTTTATATTAAGTTAACTCATTTTAACTCGGGCTCAAAATCTCAGAAATCAGTTTAAGATTAAAATTGCGTGTTTTATTATGAATCCTTGCTTGTTTCCTTCACCTAAAGCAACTGACTTGAACCCATTTGATTGACAGGCAGTCATTTCGGGCGCACCTACATGCATCACGCTCTCAGCAGGAGTTCCGCCGGCTCCGCCTGAGGGGACTGGCCTGTAAGAAATCAAGTGTTCATGGGCAGAACTATCCATTACCACATGAGAGCAGGAAGGATGTGAAGCAGACTATATATCCTCCTCACTGTCACTGCTGTGGAGACTTTATGTGCTGTAGCTGTTTATCACTGTTTATAGGCCTCGTTAAATAGACACTACAGTCAACCTAGGTGACAGGTTCTCAGTGTGCACACAGCAGAAAGGTAATATCAGGCCCGCAGGTTGAGACTGGGGCCGTTGTTTGGTTTCGCAGGAGCAAGAGCGAACAGACGTGTTCCTGGGAAAGTGATTTGCTGACTGTCACACCCCAGAAATATGACTGAAAGTCTGTGTGACCCTGCGTCGCTGCTTAAAGCTCTGGTTCTCCAACAGTGGAGCCTTGTTTGGTTTTCAAATGTCGTATTTTCAGTCATTACTTTTATCATCTGTTTGGGCTCTTTTTATGACCCTAAACTTGAAAGACTAAAAGTTCCTGCAATTGCTTGATTTAGCGATAAGTAGAAAAATACGCACACAGATGTCGTTCAATCCTACCTTTTTTATTTTTTTTACAGAAAAGTGTAGTTGTTATTGACCTCTGCTTTTGTTTCTGCTGTGTGAGAGTGAGTGAAGGGCTGACAGTCGTCTGGATTGTGCTTTCACTTTCCAGCTCTTTCATTGCCTCTAACACACAGACCCCCCCCCCCCCTTTTTATTGTCATTTCCTCTCATACACATACACCTCTCTTTTCTGCTCTGTCTCTCGCAGGCATCAAGAGACCAACCGGAGGCTGAAAAATGTGAGTGAGCAAATATCAACCATGTCTTCTGTTTGTCTCTTTTCCAGATGTTTGAATTGTGGACCTGTTTGAATCCTTAAACATCATTTATCTCCAGAGACCGTCGTATTCAGGCATCATTAGAGAACAGTTTATTTGTCCCTACCGCATTTTGTGCCTCTGTAATGATCTAATTCATCACATGTACAATCATGCACTTACATTAACATTTAGATGTCCAACACAGAACTTTCAGTGAACCATCAAAATATTGGTTACTCTATTGCACACACTTTTTCTAAATAGGTACAATTTTTGTAAGCGGTTTAATAAAACAAAGATTTTCCTGTGTCACACTAAGAGATCACATGGACGCCTTGCACAACGTGCACGCTATATCCAAAGGGTAATGTGATGAAATTAGACAACCAGAATTCCAACCAGGCTCAATATGTCAAAAGACAGACAGAAAACTTGTAAAAGTAAATAACTGATCTGTGTTATTTACATTACTCCCTGAGTTTGTCATATGAGTTTATGGAAGTAAACAGACGAGCTTCTCCTGCACTCAATACCAGATCAGGTGCCTGGGAAAGTAACTACAATGTGTTTGTGTCCCCAAAACAAATTAAGAAAAAAACTTTTTTTTTTAAAAAAAGACTAAAACATTTGATCTGTTTTCATCTTGGTGAAATGTCTTCTTCCTTCATTTAGTTTGGTTTTAAGGTCTTTCCTGTAAGTTTGCAGTTGTAAGGACAGAGACATGACATAAGGATGAGGAGGTTGATTTAACACAGCTCGTATTCTCTGAGATATTTTTCCCATCAGGTGATATTAGTCATAGATTGTACTTCAAGTATCATTTGCAAGTGACGTCATTGCAGGAAATAGGGTTGGACAATTCAATTATATCAAGATAAACATTTTCATGTCAGTAGATATCGATAATTATCACGATAAATGTCACTTTATTATTTCATATTTGCTCCTGAGTAACGGTCGTAGTTTTAAACTCTTGCGATAATTATTAATGTTGTTTATTTGCTCAGCCCGAGCAGGAAACACTGCGTCTGTCATCACAGCCTCATCGCTGCAACAATAATCATTTATTTTGAACTTGCATGGCATAAACCCAAAGAGCTGACTTGTCAGTCTGAATGGTTTCATGTGTGATGGGGGACCAGCATAATTGATGTAGGGCATTACATGTCCCCGTCCGACCGAATAATACACACACAAATGGCAGCAGAGCAGAGTTTTCTGGATGAGCCTGGAAACAAGAGGGTGCTGTGACCCCAGCTCATAACAATCACCTGCTTTTGCACCGCACAGAACATTCACCAGTGAGGGTATGAAGGTATCACTATGATCTGATTGTGTCCGATAAGAACTGGATTTCCCTTACATGTCTGATTTCCTCTCTCCAGGTGTTGATCACCATTTTCTGGCTCGGCAGAAGAGCTCAGTGCGACAGAGTCTACAATGGACCTCACCTGAACTTCAAGGCATTCGAGGGATTATTGGGCACAGCACTGTACAAGGTAAACTCACTGTGCACTTTGAGCTGGCTTATCCCTGCTGTCATGAAACAAAAGCTTAATTTTCCTCCTTGAAACCAGGAATAGCATGAATGAAATCCTCTTTTACAACCACTGCACAGTACATTTATGTATCCTCCCTGGTATGTGGACTATGCTGCGGAGGAATGAGCGTGATAGGCCGAGGTGGCCGCTGATCGCTGGCCTCGAAGGAAACCAAAGCTAGGTTAAGTCACAAATGACCTGATCCCTCGACTCAGCTATTCTAATCTTGTTTACAGCGCAGTGCACAGTTCATGCGAAAAGTTACCACGTTTATTTCCCCGAGGAAGCACGTTTCCTCACCCTCCCCAGCTCATGCCAGTGTTGAATTTGACACTTTGCTTTCTCATAGATTTATCGGCGGGTGGCGTGCGAGGCCCCCGTAATTCAACTCACTACAGGGGTTTTTCAGTTACTGTACGCCTTGTACATTTAGCCGTGGTAATCCGAGTTCAGTGGCACGGGCTCAGGCTGGGTTTAGTTTGTGGATTTGTATTGTCTGGGAGGCTTCGGTGGATTAAAGATCTGAAAATCATTTTCTTTTAATGTGGTTGACAAGTTTTTGCTTGTTTATAGCCGCGCTGGGTAAGTGTTTATGGCGTTTGTGTGCAATGACATTCTTCTCATGCAGTAAACACAGTCATCAAGGGTGCATGGATCATGGCTCTGGTTGTTGAATAGAAAACAATGAGGTTATTCTATTTAAATCGCAGCATGCTTTTTCCCGGTATAGACCGTATGGAAATATATATTTACAGTAGCTGAGTCTGCAAGAATGAGAAGAGGAGACAGCTCAGACTTCACACTCTACCTGGGAGAGCTCCCATGCACACAACACACCGCAGAGCTAAATATTGTAATTGGCATGCTATTATCTGACTGTCTGCTTGTGTGTGTGTGAAAGGCTCTGCAGGAGTCGTCCAGTCAGAAAGGCAGCAACGTCAGAGACAGTGGTTTTGGAGATAGCTGGTACTCTGAGCGAGAGGAGCTCTACCAACTGAGAGAAGGAGGAGGAGGAGGCAGCGGCGGCAGCGGACACAGGAGAGACGACTCCCTGGACAGTTTGGACTCTTTGGGATCCCGACCTCACAGCATCTCCTCCGACACCACCCTTAAAGGCAGCAGCGAGGGTAAGGAGATGTATTGTCATTTGCATTCACAAACAAACAGGAGCACATATATAGACAGTCTCGTGCAAAACTGAAGAACTTCTTCTACTTTTTCCCCTATTAAACTTGTATTTATGGCATTTAAGAAGACGCAGCATAATTTTTGCCTCAGTACATTCTCAGCAAAGAGGTCTGCCTTTTTCTCAAATTGTATTTGTGCATCAATATTTATGATCCAGTTCATCTGTCTTGAACTTCAAATATTTGAACAGGGTAGATATGCTCCACCAGAGCCAGCGTGTTGACTCCCATTTATGAAAACAAATGCATATCGCCCTCTAGTGGTGCGCTTTTGACAGGGAATATTTTCAGTGAAAATTCACCCAGGTTAGGCAGGAGATGGATATCAACACTGAGGCCTGTCTGGTTTCATGACAGATTTATAGTTCCCTGTAAGAGAGTGAAGTTCTCGTCAGTGATCCCAGAGCAGTCTGACCTCCCCTTCGTAAAGAGAGAGCAGTGAGACATTCCACAGTCGTCCACACCAGCTTGTAAATGAGGAGGCCTCCGCTCCCCACCCTGCACCCCTCTGTTACTCCTTCAAAGTCATGCCAGAACACACAGCACACTCCCCTCACTCTTTCCTCTGTTCTCACCTCGTTTGTCCTCTTCGCTATACCTCCTCACCTCCAACAGACATCTGCCTTCTCCTTCTCTGCCTCGCAATCATAACCTGTCTTCTTCCCCATGTTTGTCCCTCGCTCCTGCGTCCTCTTCCATGCTCCAGGTTGTTGCAGTGACACCGAGGCCGACTCCGTCTTCAGGATGGCTGAGAACAAGGATGGCCTCAGTTACCGGCGGTCAGTCGTCATCACGCCCAAGACCACCACCCAGTTCAACCAGTTTCTGCCCAGTAAGGACAAAACTTCGGGTTACGTGCCCGCTCCTCTGAGGAAGAAACGGGCAGAGCGCCACGAGGACAACAGGCGTAGCTGGGCCAGCCCCATATACACGGAGCATGACGGCACACTCACCAGGTACAACACACACGACAGTAAAGTGTTTGAAGGTGCCGTTTATAATCTTTAACTTTGTTTCCCTCTTAAAAGCATCGTAACAGCAAGTGATGGGTTCAATTTTACGTCGTGGCTGTTTTTGTCTCCGTCTTCCTGTCACTCTCGGTGTTTGTGCTGTCTCCAAATGGTCAATGGTGTTGTTTTTCATTTTGCTCTGGCGCGAAACGGCGCTTTCCTCCGACTGCTTTGGAAAAAGTCAAGCGCCCCAGAGTTCCTCGCCCGACGCTCAGCTACAGTGGGCGTACGAGTACGAGAGCGGCAGTGAGTCAGACGTAGACCGGCCGGACCCGGATCTGGTTCTGGACGATCTGGCCAGCAGACGCTTCCATAGCCCCTCCCCAGCTCCCCCCACCAACTTCGCCGTGCCCATCAGTCCCCAGGCAGGAGGGAGGGCAGCTGAAGGTGGGAGGGGCTCCTCGCCCAAGGTCACTATGGCTCCCACTGTGGCCGCTCAACAGAATGTGGCCTGCCTCAGGTCAGAGAACACGAAGCTGCGGTGTGACTTTGATTTGCCTGCGTGATGACATCATTGCTTCTCTCACCCTCAGTTTGCATGGTTAACTGTAACCATGAGTGGTTGGTCGTAGTGTGCCGCATCTAACAGCTCTGAAGTCTTCGGTTTGTTGGTTTCCGTTTGACTTGTGTTGAGTTTTAGCCGCAGCACGTCCTCATTTGCTCCTTCTGCATTCTACCAGCTTGGAGGAGGGATTTGAGTTGGCAACATATTTCCTCAAATCATCTTTTGGCTCCTTCACAGTTTGGTTTTTGAGCTTGCGTTGGTTTGCTATTTCTTGCGTCATCTCATTTGAAGTGCTCGTGGAATGTGCTCCTCTCTGCGTGACTTTTCGTGCAGTGAACACAATTTTGACACGTGTCGGTTGGCCTTCTCCCTCGAGCAGCGGTGGCGGCATCGACGGCGGGGAAACGCCGCCACCCCACCACAGCTCCGTGAGGGTGGACCACCGCCGAGCCGTTAGGACTGACAGCGTGTTCGGGGAAATTTACGACGACTCTGAGGATGACGACGATGATGTGGGCTATGCCGACCCCGTCCAAGATGATCTCTACACCCGCAAGATGGGTGTCAAACCGGAGCCTTTGGGTAACGTGTCTTATGACAAGTTCTTACCCAAGTTCTGGACGCCTGAGGAAGACGTTCACATACAGAAGATCAAACTGGGCTCTCAGACGAGGCCCTGGTATAAGAAGATGCAAGGCTTCAGGTGTGTGAGGGCATTGAAACACAGCTCATACTGCACATGCACACGTAGGCTTATAACTTCACGGAAATAATTTATTTTCTGCTTCTTGCATTACCTTTTCCGACTTGACACACTTAATTCTTACTTGCCATCCTTACTTGCATGCCAGTTTCACCTGTACACTGTCCGATTGAAAATGTGGTCTGCTCAATCAATTCTTATTTTTCTTTCTCCTTCCCTGCTATTGCCTCCTCTCTTTCTCCCTGTTCTCTACCTCTGTCCCCTTCTCCTTCGTCAACCCTGCTGTAGCCCTAAGAAGACGATTTCTTCGTCAGACGATTCGGACTGTGACACCAGTCCTCGGCTCTCCTCCGCCCCCTCTCCCTGCGGCCCCTCTCCCTCTCACTCCCACACACACAAGGCCTCGGCTCACACCGCCCTCGTTGTGGGGAAAAGGTCGATACAGCTGCACGATTGTGACAATGAAGGAATGTTTTAGAGCATTCAGATTTAATTTGAGTAATATAAGCGGCTGCATTTCTGATGAGCTGCTTCCTAATATACTAATGATATAATACACAGAAGAGCTACTGCAGTTTCCCTAACATGCATCATTAAATAGACGGCCTCTTCGCAGTATCATATCTTAATTACTGCCTATTCTAGTGAAGATTTAAAGCAATTATATTCAGATTCATATTTCATAGCAGTGTGATTGTAAAATCCTGATTTGGTCAATATCTTTTGAATCAAATACCACCACCTTTTGCTGCTTATTGTATATTTTCCTCCTTTTCTTGCTCTTTCATCCAGTTCACATGCATGCACTCATCACCTCTCTGTCCTTTTTTCCTCCTGCCCGCCCTGCAGTTCTCACATCCAACCACACACTCCCCCACAGCTCCCCGAGACACAGCCCCCTCTGTTACAGCCTCCCCCTCTGGTGTTCCCCCCAGTGGACCCCACCTCAGGTCCCTGGCTGGTCAAATGCGAGAGGTGGCCTCTCCTGGGGCGCCACGACCCCAGGGAGCCGCCAGACCCTTTTGATTATGAGGGCATGTTCCCCGACCTGGAGAACGATGACATGTTTGCCAGGCGGACCCTGGCCTTCCAGTCCAACACGGACCTGGCCATGATGAAGTCTCAGCTGCCCCACAAACGCCGACTCTACACATCTGAGCCGCAACTCAATATCATCACCCAGCAACTCGGCCGCGGCGGCACAGAGGAGAGCGACTTCCCTGACATCGAGCAGGACGATGTGGTGTATCGTAAGGAGAAAACCCAGCAGACTCAGCGACCACTCTCGGGAGCCCCTGACAACTACGCCCCCATGCCCATCCCGGAGCCGTGGGCTCTGCCTCCCGACCTCAAAGCCAAGCTCCTCTGCCCGCCGTGCCCTCTGACCCAGAAAGCGGCAACAAATAAAGAGGATCAGGTTGAGATGGAGCCGCGTCCTAAAACGGATGACATGCTGATTCGTAAACTCGGAGCTTGTTTTGATCAGAATCAATCAGCCAATCAGATGACTCCCTCAGTGCCTTCTTCCTGTAGCGAAGGTGACCTGCAGAGGTGGCAGGCTATCAGGGAAGCCAGCCGGCTGAGATATAAGAAGAGGCTCTTGGTGGAGAGGCTAGCTGCTCTGAAGCTGTAGAAACATGTCGATGCAATTGTAGCTTCTCTTTACTTTGTAGGTTTTGTCTTCCATTTTTTTTCCTTTTCAGTCTTTATATATTCTGTCTGATGCTGAGTTGTTCTGGACAGCATGTTTTTAAGGCCTTCGCTGTTAGAGATGAGAGTTGTACCAGATTAAACTCTCGTATCTGAAAACTACTATGCAATGTTTGCATTCACTGGATCAGTTTTGTGTGTTTCAACAGAAAATGCAGCAAAGGACATGTGGTGAAATTCACTACAGTAGTAACCCTGAAATACTACATGGTTTTTCTGCACAGTGAATATATGGTATATTGTAAGTGCAAGTTTTGGATGTCCAGGTTGCACTTTAAACCCACAACTGTTGTGTATTTTGAAGTGTGATTTATGAGCAAAACAGCATAAACTCATTCAAGTTGTTTGATTCATGATGAGTTTTTGTGAAGAGACTCAAATTCTACATTTTATTTTTTGGTTGCTTTTCCCATCGGACCGAGTTTGCCTGTGATTCAAAAAAATAAAGAAGAGAAGAGAATTGATGAAGTTGTGATGCGTTGCATTGAACTGGCCATTTGTTGAACTTTTATAACTTCCACAGAAACGTGGATCTGACCAAAGTACAGAGTTGTTTTCCTCCACACAGGGAACTTCACACTGACATGTAAGGCTGAAAGTGCAGCAGCATGAGCGTGTGGAGGAGCCTCGAGTAATATCCAGACATAACCTCCCAAAGACTGACTTTCAGCGGCGCAGTTAAACGTAGCCTTGTCCTTGGAGTCGACACAAAAACCTATAGAAATTCCCCACGGCTTTGAACGAAGGTGCAACTTGCGGACTCCATAGTAACCCGGACACAAATCTGCGCTGCAGTGTTTGCACACGCACAGACACACACAAGCATTCACAAAGCAACCATTTAACCCCAGTCCCGCCCATCTGGATTTACTTCACATCCATGTGTAAAAAACCACAGTTCCAGTGACATCATGTTGGAGTCTCCAGAAAGGAAGCATTGTTTCTGGGGGGGAAAGATACGTGTCCACGCACCTCTCCAGTCAAATGTCAGGGAACGGAAAAGTGATACTGCACAGTAAGAATACTACTGTATTACTCAAGTAAAAGTACCACATTCACTTTTCTTAAGTAAAAGTAAGTATCTGCTTTTAAATATGCTTAAAGTATTAAAGGCAAAAGTACTTGCCATGTGTAGCCTATTCTCAAATTCAACAATAAACTACATCATTACTGCTGAGTCATGGCGGTGGCCTTTCTGTATACATGTTATTTCTTTGAAATATATAAATATCATGAACATAAGCACTGTTTTTTTTTTTAAATGTAGTGGAGTAGAATGTATACGATATTTTCTATATATCTAGTAGAGTAAAAGTGGAAAGGACCTGCAAATCAATCTATAAAGTAAAGGAGATACATGAATAATATATTAAAATATAGTTAAATACTTAAGTTCTGTAATGAAGTAGATATACTTAGTTACATCCCACCATTGGTTATACACACATTTAAATGTATATATATTCTTCCGAGTTTTGGGCTGGGTTTACATACCTTTCAATGCAACTTTATTTACACAGCACATCATCTCAAGGCATTTTACAGAGTTAGGTTAGGACACTAGCTCCCAGTGCTAGCAAGCACCTGCTGACAGTGGGTAAGGAAAAACTTCCTATTAACAGACAAAGCTGGACCCATGGTGGCCGGCTGAGCTGTGTCGACTGGTCGTGTTGACAGGAGACAAATGAGGGAGAGAGAGAGAGAACAGGAATAGATGTTTATTGTACAATGATATTCAATCACTATCAGACTGGAGGATGAGCAGGTTTGCTTTCAACCAGTCCTTTCTCCAACCACTGAGTCCAAGGCCACTCTGCAGAAAAGTGATTCTGTTTGTCTGTGGTTCTGTCTGGTTTCCTAGAGAGCTCCCGACGCAAGAGAGTATCGACGGGTGAGTTGATCCGGGCTCGCAGGAATGTGGCACGTTTGCATTTGCTCTGGTCTCTTACAGTCGCACACCCACCCCCAACCCCCCGCTGCCTCCTGTGCTTTTGTGCTGCTCTCCTCCCTCTCTCTGGGTGCTAAACGCTGACACACAGCAAAGTGTATTGCATGGTAGAGGGCCAAGTTCAGGGTTTTGGGGGGGTGGAGGGGTGGAGGGTGCAGCTCCACAAAGCTCTACTGACAAAGAAACAAAGCACAAAAAAAAAAAAACTAGAAAGATGCGTACAATAGCAATACGCTAGGTCATCCATCCGCCTACACTGCAGTGTGTCCCAGAGAGAGAGTCGTGACTGAGCAGGGGTCCTAACACTCTGGTCGAAATATGAGATGTGTGTAAATCTATGCAGGTGAGTGATGTTGTCCATAGGGTGGTGAGCTTTGACTGACGTTGCATGATAGGAAAGAATGTGACATGTCTCCACTAACCCACTCGCCACCGTTGTGTGTGGTTCACCCGTGTGCTGTGTTTGCAAACTAACGCTTGGTTACAGGACAGGTTGGATGGGAGGTATAAGGAGGATTATATTCTCATAATGTTTTCTGCCGCTTAACTGAAGGAGATGGTGCATGGAAACACGTGAAATGCTGATTGGCCTTTTAAAAAAAATAAACCCTTGCTTCTCTTTTTCTCCCCACAGGAGCAAATCAACAAGTGATATCCAGGTCGACTCCACCGTCGCCCGGCAGGTTCGCTACGAAGAGCTACAGAAGCACCGCGAGCAGATAAAGGATACTGAGGACAAGTGGCAGGATGTGAGTTTTAACTGATATGTGCGTGTGGACCACTCCAGGATATCTGTTCGCTTTCCACCATTCTTGTTGTACAAATCAAAGACAAGATGACTCTGGCAGAATGATGACAGAAAAAGAGTTGTGATTTCCAACACAGATAATGTTGAAGTGAAAGGTGAGTGCATGGATCTGTGTGGCGACCAGGGGAGCAGGTGTTGTGACGCAGTGAAGCGGCCACAGGGTGAAATGAGAGGGGTTTAGACAGAAGCCAGAGACGGAGGAAGTCGCTGATTGGTGCAGCTCTGCCCTATGGCTACGGGCTGTCCTCATTTCCAAATCAGTGTCAAAGACAGGAAATACTGTCAGTACAAGTTATAGACTTAATACGAAATGATGTTGTGATGTTATGATGCGAGGTAATCAGTTTACAATTCGCTTGTTCCTGGAAAATTGGCTGCAGGGCTGTGATATTATAGACAAATGCTCCATTACAAGTGCTCGAGTGAAGAATAATATACAGTTATCCACATGTGCATGCATGGCTGTGTCTCACCAGGCGTATCAGCAGTGCGATTGGTGTCACGGCAAAATAATGGAGTCTCAAAGCAGCATTTAGGTCACACAGTCCCCTAATGCACAGGGGAGGTGAGCCGGGAGGAGCCTGTGGAGCTCACAAGTAGAACACCTTCAAATGTTACCCTCTCTCCTTTTCTGTCTGTCTCCTTTTCTGTCTGTCTCCTTCTCAACTTCACTGCGCAGTTAGCCATGCAACGCAGCCGGTCTGTTTTTATCTAGATCTAGGGTTAGGGTTAGGGTTATTGTTAGGGTTAGAACTTAGAATCGGCACGAAACGATGCACCAGGTGACTTGAGCTTGCTTTTACTCCAGGACCTGAGCAAATGGAAGAACCGGCGCAGGAGCGTCAACTCTGACATCGTGAAGAAGAAAGAGGAGCGTGACCAGATCGAGCAGGTTACCATCGGCGGTAACAGGAGGTCCAAGACCTTCAAGGAGATGCAAGAGGAGAGGTGAGGAGGAATAAGAACACCTGATTCGGTTGTTTTGATAGTGCTTGATGATAGATCCTGTTTTTTTACTTGGAAAAAACAAGGCTCACTGAGTTTCTTCCTCTTTTACGTCCTGTCTACCCTCGGAGGTGGATCCTTCGCTGAGGTAAACCTAAGAGAAGGTGTGAATGAGATGTTTTGCAGATTTGAACACAGAGAGTCTCTCAGTCATTGTGGAAATGTAATTTAATCACGGCTCACAACCTGCCAACCTGCCCCTCTTTTACTGCCCCACCTTCCTTTGCCCGCTGCTATTCAACTGTGCTCCTCCTCGTCTCTCACTGCCCTCCCCATTTCATCTCCCTGTGCCCATCTTCATCTTTAATCCTATCCATCACTTTTTTCCCCTTTTAATCTCATCACCTTTCTTCTCCTCTGTCCGGTCCACAGAGACAATAAAGGGAAAAAAAGTCTTGGCAGTCGTCTCGGATCTCTGGCTTACCTGGACGACGAGGAGGACGTGTTTGAGAGACCCGTCACCTCCCCTCGTACCCGAACCCTCCCCGCCAGGAGCTTCACTATTGACACTCCTTACAATTATTTCGAGCCCTCTGAGCCTTCTCTGAAAGAGGACGACCCACCTGCTGCCTCCCCAGCCACGGGCAGGGCCGCTTCCCCTCCCACCTCGCGGCGAGTCGACGTTGTGGACCGTCCTGCAGGCAGAGACACCACGACCACCATCACTCCCAACCTCCCTCCCTCCAGCCGAGGCTCTCTCCTCAACTCTGCTGCAGGTGCACCTTTACAGAGGAGTGCCGTCTCAGAACGCAGCAGACCCACCAAGACAGAGGAGAAAACCACGACTGTCGTCTCAGAACGCAGCAGACCCACCAAGACAGAGGAGAAAACCACGACCGTCGTCTCCTCCTCCAGCGCCCTACAAAAGGTGGCAGAGCCGAGACGCCCATTCTTGCGCGCACAAACGGAGGTGGAGGCCCCCTCCCCTGGTTTTCTGTACAAACAACAACCGCAGCCCAGCTCGATGGAACCCAAACCTCCCGGGGTGTCTCATGTTTCCGCCTCCCTCCCCAGGAGCTACCAGAAATCGGATAGCGCACGTCTAACCTCAGTTGTCACGGCAAGGCCCTTCGGGACCCAGGCCTCCCGCATCACCTCACTTCCGCGAGTCTTCGCAGTAAGTACTAGATGATTTTACAACCAAACACAACCTACCAGTGCTGCACAAACGAAGGGCATCTAGAGGATGTTAAGTGTTGGTAAGAAATGTTTGCCTCTGTGATCAGGTGCCATTTTATTTGTCTTGAGTGCATCGGTGTTACCCATCAGTACGATCTGATTACTGTGTTAATAATGGATGAGGTCAGTGTTTTTATAATGCTAACTACTAGAGCAGCTATTTTCAGCCTTCTCACATTCATTACAGTTACAGCAAATGCAATAGAGTGTTTCACACACGTTTAAAGAGCTGATCCGCTAATTTCATCAATCAGCCATTTGTTGTTCAATAAAGTTTTACACTCTTACGGCCCGAACATTCTTTATAACTCTGCATTCATCCGTGACAGATGGGCGACCCTAACAAGCGCGTCAACGGCGACGCCTCTAAGAAGTCGTCGGTGCCGAGCCGCTATCACCAGTTCATGACCCCCGAGGACGAGGCTCACTCCAGCTCGGCCCACAGCAGTGAAGATGAGGAGGAAGAGGAGGAGGAGGAGGCAGCGGTGACATGGGGCAAGACCGCGCCGAAGAGTGTCACCTTGACTCAGAGCACCTCGCCCGTCCCTGCTCCTCCAGTCAGGAGAGAAGCTCCAGTCACTCCTGCTCCAGTCAGTCCTGCTCCAGTCAGTCCTGCTCCAGCCAAAGAAAGCAGCCAGGTATTTAATTACCTGCTGTTGACACAACAGATCAGCTGTTTTCTTTTCTCCTGCATTGAAGGCATTAAAAAATAATGCGGCTTTGTTAACACGAATTGTATTTAAGACTCACTCTGACGGAGAATTCACATAATTTTACGTGAAACCTAATGCATCATAAACATATTTTTTTTATTTTCTGTATAAGTTGCTGCGCTGTTGAAATTAAAGAATAGCAACAGGTTCATTGACAACAATACCTGACATTCTCTCCTCTCTCCTGGGTGATGGAAAGTCAGCACCAAGTTTTTATGCTTGTAAGAGCTTGTAACAGGTGAGTGTCGTTCATCTCCACTCACCTGTGCTGGTGTTTGGTTTGTAGGAGAACTACTGCGACATGCGGATCAACCTGAACCAGAAGCCCAACAGCAGCAGAGACTTTGGCTTCCAGGCAGCCTGGGACTCAACCGGAGCTCGCGTCACGACCATCGCGCCAGGTAACAGACGACCTTCAGACAAAGGGATTTTAATAGTGTAGGAATAACTTTATTCAAAGGCAATCGGGCAACGTTAAACTTTGACATCCCCAGTGGTTAAACTACAGACTGACAACGGTTATATCTCCCTCTGGGTTCACAGATTCATGGTTCTCACATTGGGAGCTTTTGTATTTCACAGCTGGGCTCTGCTGGTTAGGCGTCAGCAGGTTTTTCAGTCCACTTCAGCGGCAGTGCCAGACTTAAGTAGGGCAACATCTATCTGGGTCAGATCTGCTGGGCCTGAGCCTCTTTCCACTGATTCTCCACCTCCACATGACTAAATGACTAAATGAATGTATTTTTCCAACACATACGTACGTACTCTGGAACTCTGTCACACCAGCATCAGCGTTCATTGTGTTTAAGCCTGTTGTATGTTTGTTCCATCACGTCATGTCGTATGTTACCTTTCTTTTCTTCTTCATGTCTTTAGGTATAAGAACAATAACATTTCTATAAATGTGCCCGTGTTAGCCAGCGGGCGGATCTTGATTTTCACTGCAGTTCTTTGGCAAAATGTTGTAAAACCTATGAAGGGAGAGGTTAAGAAACACGAGACGGAAAGATGCAGAATGAGACACGAGATGGCGCACTATTCAATGTCAAGGTTATTGGTTTGTCATTACATAGCCATGTAAAAATCCACATGCAGCAGAATGAGATATTGTTCCTCACAGGACCAGATAATAAGTAAAAGAATCAAGCATGCAAAGAAAAATTAAAAGCAACAAGAGGCAGCAAAACACTCTTGCTGTAAAATGACCAGGTTCATTGTTCAGTGCAAACAAAGTAGTTTACAGCAACAGAACATAAATGAACAATCCTATTGGGCGGCTGTGGCTCAGAAGGTAGGGCGGGTCGTCCACCAACAAGAAGGTTGGTCGTTCAATCCCCAGCTCCTCCATTTGGCATGAAGTGTCCTTGAACTGCAAATTGCCCCTGAGGGCTGTGCCGACGGTGTTTAAATGAACTGTGAATTAAACTATACTGTAAAGTGCTTGGAGTGGTCATCAAGACTAGAATGCACTGAACATCCAAAACATACCATTTATTGTTATCTGGCACAAATTACTGATTCAGATCAATAAGTCACAGATGAAATATGATGGTCTGTAAATGGTCTGTATTTTTATATATACGCTTTTCTAGTCTTGATGACCACTCAAAGCACTTTACAGTCATCCACATCCACACATACACACTCACATTCATGCAGTGTGTCTATGGGCAGCACTTTTTCTATGAGGGCTGACCAAGGACACTTTGGCAGGCAGATGGGGAAGACTGGGATCAAACCACCGACTTTCTGTGGTTCCCGACTTTTTCTCTTCAATGTTAATCAACAGTATTTATCTATTAATTAATAACTGGGACGTTAATATAGATAGTTCAAAGGTTGGTAAGAATTTTAATATCACACATTGAACATGTAAGTGGTGTAGTGCAAGAACATAATTGTCAATTATTATTGAATTATCAATACCACATTGTTAATACAATACTGGTAGATTAAGGTTTAGGTTCTTAGGTTAAAAAGAATACAGCATAGAAATAAAGATAGAAAGGCAGGTCCAAAATTCCAAGACCACTTTCCCATTCAAGCATGGAAAGTATTTTGTTACTCAGTAGATTTTGTAGAAGACCTTAAGTCTTATGTGTTCTTGCATTGAGGTTATAGCTTTACAATGTCGATCTCAGTAAATTACACTGTTACCACAATAGCCACGTTATTGTCTATGTTAGATATTCAGCATCTTATGGACCAAGGTGTGATAAAACGTATCCCTCTGTGTGGCGCAGGCAGCCCGGCTGAGATGTGCCAGCTCCAGGCCGGAGACGAGGTGCTGTCCGTGAACAGCCAGCAGGTGGCAGAAATGAGCTACACAGACTGGAAGTCCTGCATGGAGGAGGCGCTGCAGGATGGCAGCCTGGTCATGGATGTTCGCCGTCATGGCAAAAACAGTGAGTCATCCGACCACCGTGCGCGTGTGCGTGAGGTTGACGTGAACCACTTTGAGGGTCACATTCCTGGGCTGACAGTCCCACTTATGCATCGTGCGTTGCTAAACAGTTTTGACACTTTAAATTGGTGCGTAAACTATTGTGAAATCATCCATGAATGATTTCATGACAGTGAAACGGTGAAGGACCCGTGAGGCTTTTTCTCCTCGTCTAATGAAGAGAAACTGTTATTGTGGGGACCTCTGAGGCTTTTAGTCCTCCCTGTGCGTCTTTTTCTCACACTGTTTTTCCATAATCTTCTGGTCATTTCGTCTTTTGTGTCTCGTTCCTCTCTGTTCCCCTGTGGAGAGCTAACCCAGCTCAGGTCCATGGTTCTGTGAGTGTGCTGTTTTCACAGTGTTAGTGCCACAGGCTTCTTCTGCATCAGTGTCAACTCACAAACGTGATAAACCACCCGCAGTAGCTCACCTGCACTAACACACAGTTCTGGGTATATTAGTGTTGTTGTGTCCGGTGGTTGTGCGTCTGTTGTAAACATTGTGTGGGTTTATGGAAACTTCATTAAGCTGCATGGCTGGGGAAGGTGGGTTCTCTGTCACCCCCTGCTGCTCTCTATAACAACACCATCACAGAAACCTTGTTCCCTGCTTTTTAGTCTTCTTCATGCAAGTAGACACCTCTAAGTCAAATGCTGTATTTCACATATACACACAAACACTCATGCACAAAATCATGTTGTTTTTTTTTGTGCATACACACATCGTGTGTTTGTGCCATTGCATTGTCTGCGTGCAGACTGGGACAGAGACCAACCTTCCCTGCCATTTAAAAGCCATAAGACCATCAATCTGACCAGTATGGATCCGATACTTCTAGGTTCCCCTGATTCGAACACTGCAAACTCCAGCCTGGATTTCACCTCGCGCATGACCTCGGAAACCCTGTTGCCCAAAGAGCTCACCGCCAACCCAGTAGTCGTAAGTTACCCAGAATCACTCAGGTTGACTCAGGTTTGGTCAGATTTTAACCTGTCATTGTTCCCGGCCCTGTGATTTTCTTCTTTTTTCAAAAATATGTGGGCATTATGTCTCTCTGCAGGATTTGGCTTCAAATGGAGTTAATGGAAGTTTCTATCAGAAGTCGGTGACCATGAGGAACAAAGGTAAAGAACAGAGGGCAAAATCAGAAAAGTTATGAAATTGATCTCGATGACTGTGTCTGTACTGAACATAAAAATACACAAGTTAGGTGCAATTTTGTTGATGTGGGAGAACATGGCACTCAGTCCAGCACATACCTCCGCAAAGGGCCGAAAATCCCCTTAAATTCAATCAAGATCCACCATATTTCACACACTCATAGAAATCAGTTCCCTTAATGTTCCTGATTTATTTATTCATATCAAAATCCATGAATTTTTTCTCTGAGAAAACAGTGAAAATGTTGAAAAATGCATTGTTAACCCACATCCTGATCTGGATCCACACCAAAATTGATATAGTGCATCCTTCCAAACAAATAAACCAACAAACAGACAGGGCTGAAAACATTGGCGGAGGTAATTACTGTGGATAATATTAATCTTTATTGTCTAATACATCTTAGGCAACATGCACTGTGTGTGTAATTCATATTAAAGCGATATCGTATTTTTCTCCTCTGGTTAAATGTGTTTCTCTCCTCACTTTATCCTGTTCTCCATTTCTCATGTAGAGTCAGAACCCATATCTTTGAAAAACTTAAAACGGCGGTCAGAGTTTTTTGAACAAGGTAAAAAGAAAAAAAAGAACAAGCACTGACCAAAGAGGGGTGGGCTTGTCTTTATATTCATATAACGTCTGTGTAATCTGTTGGCTGGGTTCTCTGTGCCTCTGTGTCATTTCTGCGTCTCTGCTGAAGTTCTCAGCTTTCCAAGGGTTTTTTGCATGTTCTTGTCCGCCTCATGTTAAATGCATAAGGAACCCGTTATGAATTGATAATCATGTCAGGACTGAAATCCTCCATGGCTCTTTCTTGGGACTTTTCCTTTTTTGTGACAGTCTTGTCTGGTGCCAAAGCTTTAACCCTTGTGCCCCTTCCCTCCTTCAGGCGGCTCAGGGTCCAGTGTCAGTGCGCTGGTCTACCTCTGTGGTAAACTGGGTTGAATGTGCAGTGATCTCCTCACCTTCACCTGGTACAGCCTGGGACACTGACATCCTGTTTAAGAAACTATTTTAATAATTCATAATAATAAAAATAGACCTAAAGAAATACTAAAAAATGAAAAGAGAATATTAAAAAGTCCGCGTATTTGGCTGCGGAAGAATGAACAGAATGTCAGAACCAGTGTCAGCGTACCAACCACAAATACAAATCTGAAACTCCTGTTGTTTTTGTGGTGTTTCTGAGTGGTGTCCAGGTTTAATGCATGGTTACGCAGTTTGCTGAGCATGAACTGAAAAGCCTTCCTGTTGCTTTCTCGGCGTGCATGTGTTGAACTGTTTGTCGTTTACTGTCAGAGCGGCTACGCTGAACTTTTGCTGCCTCTTGTGCTGCTGATGCATGTGTTTCCCTTTCAGTTTGTCCAGTTTCACGATCCATTTATTGATTTTCATATTCAGAACTATTGGTGTGGCAATGTGAATGTCAACAAGTGGGTGATCTTTGAATTGAGCGAATCAATCAACAAGGTGAAATTTGACCTTTGCTGCTTTGAGGCCGATGAAAAACATCAATTAACTTTGGTTTAAAATGTCATTTGCAATCATAAATTGATGCTTGACTTTAAAAAACGAAATTGAAGCTTTAATAAGCCGCTCAACTTTGTGTTGTGACGGCCTCAGGGTTAACTTGGATATTCACATCTTGTTTCATTGGTCTGTCTCTGCACGCTACAAGTACTGACTTGGTGATTTTCTTTGTTTTTAAGGAGGATCAGAGTCTGCGATGCCAGATGTGAGTAATATTACCGGTGCATCAAAGCAGTTTGACATGACAATATATTTGAAAGCAGATACCACGAAGCCTGGATCCATAATTATGCATTTGACATGCACTGCTAGTTCACTTCAGAGGCAGGTTCACTCTGCTTCACCTCGTTATTCCACTGACTGCAGGAAACCTCAATTTGATTATGAATCATTGAATATATAAAAAGTATATACGAAGATGTATATATGAACCGAACATACTCAGGATCGAGGGTTATATATATTATATCCATTGTAATTTTGGGCTATAAAGATCAAATTGACTTGGCAATAACACATTATCTACTGATAACTGCAATGATGCATTTGCCTTATATTACAAATATAATAGAGTTACAGATGTGGACAGATGTTTAATTGCTGTTTCAAGCAAAACACCAGAGGCAGTCGGAGGTGTCAGGAAACAACAGGTTAAATACGCCAGGTGTTCCAGCGGACCGATGTCACAAGCCCTCTGATATGTTTGCCCTCTTTTTTCAGATGCCTGTTCCCTCAATCACTCCCTCCTCCAGCCGCTGGTCCTGGGACCCGGAGGACGAGCGCAGGAGACAAGAGAAATGGCAGAAGGAACAGGAGCGCCTCCTACAGGTACGTAAAGGCACACGCATGTAGCAGTGATGTTACGTTACACCCCCAGCCTATACTAAAGGAGTCTAGTAAAACAGTCCTGCGATAAATCCTTCCCACGTGAAGATTATTTTTAGATGGTGAATTTATTAATCCGGGCAGTAAATTCCACTGTTGCAGCTTTAAGTCATATATGTCATAAAAACAGGAATGAAGTCTCAAAACAAAGGAATAAGGACACTCAACATCTGCCCAAAACAGACTTGGATTAGTGTTGTATCAGACTGCAGTAGGTTTAGATAGCTGTACCTAATAAACTGGACATGGAGTTTGTAGCCCATTTAAAATAATGGAAAATACCAAATGAAGCAACCTCAAAATTCATTTGATCTGATAACCAGCTGTAAATCAGTTCTGTGTCCCATGTCCCAATGAGACGAGAGCACCGCGAAGCAGTGTCTGCTCCCAATAGGCTGAAAACAGAAAACCTCAGACAGGGCTCAGGCTGCTGAAGGTAAAGCATCTGTCGAGTAGCCAATTTAAATGTAGTAGAATCCTGTCAAAACATTTTTCTGCGGGTTTATTTCTGGATGGAGATCAAAGGTGTCCGAGCAGAGCGTTACTCCTCCAGTCTTTCTCCCTGTTGGATAAACGGCCTGATTTCATGATGTGCCCGGGAGACTTCCTGCCCAGGGCAAGCTTCTCTAGGTTCTTATCGACTCAGGATGGTTAGGTAACGTGTAGGTGAGCTTGGTAGTATATGAAAATAATACAAGCGTCTTTTTATTCTCCATTTCATTACTTTGACCCCCAGTTGGTGCACAAGCCAAGGAGAGAAAAAGTTACTATGATTTTTTTAGTAGTTGTAGTATTTTTTGTATGGGAAACACTTTGGAGCCATAACCACAAGTTGGAATTGTGTGTCAGCAGCAGTTTGCAGATCCTAAAATGCTTTACACAGACAGAATGTGGAGACCTACAGCTTTTAGATTTGTCAAGATTGTGTGAAGATTGTGTGAAGATTGAGTCCATAACAAACCTAAAGTGGCGTGAAATGCTTTCAGCCACATTTGTAGCAGTGTAGCTGTGTAGTGTGTGTGCGTGTGTGTGTGTGGACCTTACCCCCAGCCACTTTGAGAGTGAAAGAGGGACAGTCATTCTACCGTTGCCACTCATCGTCATCATCATCAACATCTGACCTATGACCTCCAATCTCTCGACCTATATTTTTCATCCAGGAGAAATATAAGCGCGACCAGGAGAAGCTGCAGGAGGAGTGGCTGAAGTCTCAGGAGGAGATCGACAACCCCGTGGACCAACCAGATTTTGCAAAGGTATTTTAAATCTGCAGGGAGGAACTTCTGTCTCCCCCTTCTGGTAATGGCAGTTAACTCCAAATATTTTGCATATGCCAACCTGTCTATGGGTAGAGAGGCACCAACCGAGGTTACCCTCAGTTCCTTCCCATCAGCTCCTAAAAGCCTCAGCAGTCGTCTTTTCTGAATGCAGGGTTTCTTTATTTATCTGTAGCTCAGAAACTTGTCTTGAACACTTCTCAGGTTCCCCCGTCAAACTCTTGGCTTTCAAGCCTGCTCCGTCTCCGTTGTTATGTGGTTTGTTCTGCTCTTCATCTCTTGCAAACCAATCTTTAGTGCTGGTTTTAAAACTAATTGCTACCGGTGCAATGTGCAGGATTATCTCCACAGATACCAGATTTAAAACTCATTTAGAACTAAATACTCCGTGGTGTACAGAGAGATTTACCTGCAGCGGATTGGCTTTATCGGTATTAGTAGTATCAGAATTCTTTTGGTGGGACTCGAGTGTAATTTTCATTTATATGTATTCATCCTACACAGCTTTAATGTGTCTAAATGAATACCTAAATACCTGAAACATCAATTGGTGCCATCACAAGGTGGCAATAAGCTCTGAATCATGACATTACATTGGATAAATCAATCCAAAGGGATTTGATTATGCAGCAGTTGCATGTGCAGACTCTGGCTTTTAAGAAGCAGAACAACGTTCAGTCATGTGGATATTCACACAGGAGACTCAGCATGTGTGGGTATATCCTCTCTGTAATGCCAGCTCATGTTTTGCAATAAGAAAAACTCAGCAATTTCAAAACATTTACTGATTTTGGTCACCACAGGGAATTTCTCCATTATTGTTTCAGTTCCTCCTGGAGGGTTAATGAGCGTGTGATCAATTGAGGTTCTCATGTGCTCCAACACTTTCTCTTTTTCTTTCATCTGTCTGTGCAGCCCGGCAGCCTGGAGGGGAACAGCCACAGCGTCAGCCCACACTCGCCACTCTTTCCTGTCAACCAGCCCACTTCTTCTCAGCGGGAAGAGGAAGAGAGAAAGAGGAAGGAGGAGCAGGAGCAGGAGCGCCGAAGGCAGGAGGAGGAGAAGAGGAAGCGGGAGGAGGAGGAGCAAGAGCTGCGGCGTCTGCGGGAGGAGAGGGAGAGGAAGGAGAGGCAGGCGGAGGAGGAGAGGAAGAGGAGGGAGGAGGAGAGGAAGAGGAGGGAGGAAGAGGAGAGGCAGGCGGAGGAGGAGAAGAAGAGGAGGGATGAGGAGGAGAGGGAGAGGAGGAGGAGTGAGGAGGAGGAGAGGAAGAGTAGGGAGGAGGAACTGAGGAGGAGAGAGGAGCAGAGGGAGGAGGAGCGGAGGTGGCAGGAAGCTTCGGAGCAGCAGCGCAGAGAGCGGGAGCGAGCCTTCCAGCAGCAGCAGCTGCAGCAGCAGCAGCAGCAGCTGCAGCAGCAGCAGCAGCAGTGGTCAGTAGAGACGCTGCTTCCTCCTGTTCTCTGCATAACACTCACATGTCTTTTGTCCGTCATGCACATATGAACACACTCACATGTCAAACATTACGTGCTTTATCATCTGTGCATGAACATAACTGCAACTAACGTGTTTGCATGTGCTTTGTCATCAACCTCTGTGCTGTCACCCATCTCTCTGCACACCGCTCATCACCAAAGGGCTGCTGGCTCCGATGGCTTTAACATGCATCCTCCACTGTCCTTTACTGACAGGTCAGTACAGGATCTGTGGTTAATAAACTGCACCTGCAGCCTGGAGATAAGGTTTCTTTTTATATTCAGCTAATCGGCCAATGTCGCAGATAAAACCTTCTCGTACAACGCAAACCTTTTATCCCATGCATATTTACTTTATTACCTGTTTTGATCAATAGTAACAATAATGCCTGAGTGTTATCCCAATTTATTACAATATTTCAATATAATCGCTTTAAAAAGTTGTATTAATAAAAACTTAACGACAGATCCCAAATATATATTGCGTATCTATATGCTGTACAATGGCATATAGAATGGAAATAGAAAGACCCAACAGTCTCTCTTTGAATTCAATCAAAATGCGCACATTAATAATTCATATCAGTTCCCTAAATATGCCTGATATTCTTCCTGGGAAAATAGTGGATATGTCAAAAAATGTCAGTGTCAAAGAATAAAAAATAAATCCAACATTCCTTCTACCATGTTTAAAAAAAATCAGTTCAGTCGCTTTTCTTGAGACACAAACAGCAATGAGAACAGAACCTTGGCAGAGGTAACAATCACTAAATGATTTAAAATTCACTATAATGCAGTTTTGAGTGTTAATTAATGTATTTGTTAACAACTGTAGCTCCTCCTGTGGACATTCATGTGGAGGCTGCTGTATAAAGAACAACAAGATGGTATCATACAGTTGTAATGATATAAAAAATGTCTTCATATGTGAAGTAATAGTTTATAAATGCTAAATGGGAGGGACAGTGAAGGGAATTTTGCAACAGGACTCATCTTGGTGACACAGTTTGTCTGAATTGTACCAAAGCTGCCAAAACAGCGCATGATCCTGCCAAAACCTCTACGCCAGTTTTTAAGAAACAAGAAGAATTTCTCACTCATACGTCATTTTAACCTAAAAATAACAACAGAAAGCAGAGAGAAACTGAAAGCATTACAGTACAGACATAACTCAGCATTATATATGTCATACGAGTCATTATTTTTTCTACACTTTTCCTGCACAGAAGAAAATGGTCTTGTCTTTACTGAGTAGCTGATGTTGTCCAGTAGAGGTTTTATATATGCATTTGAACAAAATAACTCAAACAGAAGGTCATGAAGTTGGAAGTCCTCCAGTAAGCGGGTTAGGTCTCCAGCTGGGATTGAAATTACCTGAGATTTGTCTGTAATCAGCAGTTTCCCTTTATGGACAAATACAATCAGCAGTGTCCCTTTATGGACAAATACAATTTTATTGGGTCAAATCAAGGAACACTGTTGTGTAACAAAAGTGAGATATTCTTTATTATTGAGTCGGTCGTACTCCTGGTCACAAAAAAAGTCAAATGAATTGGTTTGATTTCTAGATTAGTATATATAGTTTATTACTGATTACTGTAATTTTTTTTAATTACATGTTTTCTTTTGTCTGACAGGGTAAAATCCCAATCGTCTCCTCAGCTCGACGAAGAGGAAAAACCTCAGAGGAGAGGTCAGTTTTCTATATTCATTCTGCATTAATTAAGTTTTACTATAAAAGTACACGTAGTGGTAACTTTTTTGGAGGTGCAACATTGACATCAGGCTGATATCATGTCCGCATTGGCCTGTTTTTCGCCTCTGTTTGGTTGTGCAATGAAAGACTATGTACACATGTTGCACATGCACCTGACTGTAGGTGTGAACGTGCAGCCGGGGGGCATGGCCCACTGGCTGCTGGAGAAGCAGTTGAGGAGTGAGCGTGACAAGCAGGCCCGGAGTCAGAGGGCTGCGTCAGAGCTGGAGATGGAGCGCAGGAACATCCTCAACGCCATGAGATACAGAGAGCCGGAGAGAGGTTGGCTCGGCCCTCGAAGCTCCGCCCTCTCAGTTTTAATCAAAACTAAAATCTGTTTTTAATTTGAATGTTTTGATCAGCTGATCAATCACTTGTGACATTTCACCTAATCAAGATGTAGCTTTTTGATTAACAGCTGAACGGCCAGAAAATGACATGGAAGAAATTTACGGATTGATTATAGTGGGATGGATTTAATGCGTTTTTTGCTGCCGTGATTTCAAAATGTTTAAAGAAATCGTCTATTCTTATGCTGCTGCTCGTTCATTTATAACAAGACTTGGGGAACACAGAAATTATTTCCAATTTCTCTTCCCGTCTCCAGTTGTGATCTTATTCCATGAAAGCTTTAGATTTTTCCCAGTGTAATGTTTTGTTCCTCTCTGTGGGTGCAGTGACAGGTGGAAGTGGACTAGATGAGAGGAAGGGACAGCAGCCCCTGTCGCATGCTGAGCTGGAGCGGCAGCAGATCCTGAACGAGATGAAGAAGAAAGCACCGCTGCTGACGGACAGCAGCTGGATCCGCCAGCGCTCCGCTGCCATGGCCGCCAACAAGGAGAGTGACTTGCCACCCATGCGCAGGTAAAGTCCACCCAGCAAGTAATCCCATCTCTGTTGTGTGATGATGGCGTTTGGCTTTTTAAACCCACTAAAAATCAGTTAAAGGTTCAGTGTGTAGAATTTAGTGACATCTAGTGGTGAAGTTGCATGTTGCAGCTGAACAACCCTCACCCCCACCCCCCCCCACCCCCCTCCAAACATGAAAGAGAACCGGTAGCCTTCAGTTGTCATAAAAACCCAAACGGTGTTAGTTTGTCTAGTTTGGGCTACTGTAAAAAAAACAAAAACATGGCACCCTTCTACCTAAATCTTACACACTGAACCTTTAATTTTAAAAGAAAACATTTATTCGTCTGGCTGCCACTCTGACCCTGCCCTGGCTAAATGGGTTGCACCTTCAGTGAGTAGATATCAAATAAAAAAACTGCTGCCTCAGGTGCAGTTGGTAGCCAGACGCATTAAATGGCTCTACTAACCGGCTTACTTGGGCGTGGCGTGGATTGGCTTTGCAGGGGCGACTCTCTTGACAACTTGGACTCCTACAACTCATGGCGCTCGTCATGGACACCCAGGAGCAACTCTTATGTCCAAAATTACGCCCGGCCTCACTCTGCCCTCTCCGGCAGCTCTTCTTTTTACGGTGGCGGACAGGGGCTCCAGAGGCCCACTTCCTCCACCCTGCCCTCCTCCTACTCCATGGGCTCCCTTCGAGGTGGGGCAGGAACCCCCTCGTCCCCCTGGTCCCGGCAGACACCTTCCCCCTCCTCTCTGTCACCCACCACCTCTCCGGAGCCTACGTCCGAGGCCGGTGCCCTTCAGCAGCAGAGCAGGTAAAATGGCTGCTTCGCCTAATGCTCCCAACAAGCTGCGTCATCCTGTCACTGGTATACTGGGTTTTAAAGCATAGTCAAAGTGGTGGTGTTGTTGTTAAACCATAACTCTGGTGAGGGGGGGGAGCGGTGACAAAGGGTTTCTTGAATCTTCATCTTTCTTAATATGTGTTAAGCGTTGTAATAAGTTGTTGCATTTGATATTGAATTATGTGACATGATCTATACCCTGTGTGTGTGTGTGTGTGTGTGTGTGTGTGTGTGTGTGTGTGTGTGTGTGTGTGTGTGTGTGTGTGTGTGTGTGTGTGTGTGTGACAAGACCCAACATTTTTGGCGATGTTTTAAAAATGATAAATTATTACTTCTAATTTTTGAGTTAAATATACATATATATGTTTCATTAAAATAAAATTAAAGAAATAACTTCCTCTCTTCTATTTTAGCTGAAACAGAGGCTCTAGAAAATAAATATATAATTTAAAAAACAAAACATTATATATGTATAACATGTTTGACCCACATCCAAAAATAAATATTTTTAAAAAGTCAATATTGTCATTATACAAGTAATTTACCAGTTTACCCCCGTTGTATACCAGTGTGTTTTGTGTACGTGTTAACATGAATGCGTGAGTCTTGCACTTGTGCTCGGCTCTGGAATCACAGCTGTACGTTCTGTAACCCAGGTCAGTGAGTGGCAAGAAAATCTGTACGTTCTGTGACAGCCCTCTGGGAAAGGGAGCGGCCATGATCATCGAGTCCCTCGGGCTCTGTTATCATTTGACCTGCTTTAAGGTGAGAGCTGGGCTCCCGGCGGCCTCGGAGCACATCTGCAGCACGACTCTTCACCAATCCTCCAAAAACTAACCTGATCACTTCCAGACTCTCTTTTTTTCCCCTCTTGTTACCAACCTGTTGAATCTGGAGGTCCTGATCCCTAACAGTAGATCTTCTGTGCCAAAAGCTGACAAACTAATCAACCCCTCACGTTGTTTATTTCTCTAAAACACGACTCGAATTTTGGTCTCCTGCATCTGAATGTTTTTTGTCTTTTGACTTTGATCCTCTTCTTCCCTCACTTTTCTCCTTCTGTACATACATTTAAGGCATTTCTCTCTCTCTCTCTCTCTGTCCTCATCCCTCCGCCTGTGGACTCAGACACTTCTTTGCAGCTTTAACGAGTAGAGCAGGTCTCTAACTCTCCCCTCTGCTAAACCTCCGCAGTGTATCGACTGTACGGCTAACCTCGGAGGATCGGAAGCCGGCGCTGAAGTCAGAATACGAAACAAACAGCTCTACTGTAACTCCTGCTACATGCGATTCAAAAGTGAGTGTTTGACGAACCCCACCGACATCAAGACGTGTTGTGTTTTTCTTGAAGTGTAATGTTCCTGCTCGGTTTTTCTTTCAGCCGGCCTGCCAACCGCTATGTGACGTCACTGTCCTCCAGCAGATTGATGAAGAGACTACTTGTGACAACAACCCATGAACATCGGAGCCGTCGCAAACAGCCGGAAACACTCGGCTCGTACACACTTCCATTACCGACTCTAGCAAACTCCCTTTTGTCTCATTGAGCAGAATCATGTTTTGTGTTTTTACAGTGTGCGATTGAGAGGGTCTAAGCTTGCAAAGACGTTATCTACTTTAACACGTTTATATCGTATTAAGTATTACAGCCGTGCAAAGTGTAAGGGTTGTGCATGCACTAGAGGTTTTTTTTCAATGTTTTAGCCGTGAAACTAGTCGAGCAATAAACAGACTTTAAGATCCCACAGGCGGGGGCTGTCATATGAGACAGATTTTCAAGATATTGAGAGAGAACCCTGCAGGATCGTCCTCTTCCTTCTCGTTTTCACGCTTTTGTTTTGTTTTCTGCTGAATCTCGTGGTTATAACATGTTTGTCAGCCAAGGTGTTCTCGTCATGTGTATGTGCCTTTTTCATTGGTAACAGGGAGAAGTGATTAAGATTAACAGAATTATTTCAAAATATATTTAAAAAGAGAAACCTCTGCTCGGATAGCACTTGTCTGGAGTTATCGCTGATAGATGGAGGATTGTACACAGAAGCAGGTTTCCATGTGAAGATTATATATATCCCATTGAATGGCATTGAGGCAAAATGGCAACATTTGTAAATAAAACGACTAAATCCTCACCCCGTGCTTTTGTTTTTGTTGGGATTGTGTAATCCTTTTGTGGTGATATTCAGGTATAGCCTATGATGCAAGGCTTTTCCTGCCTCTGTGATCAGAAATCATTATACTCATCTTTCTCTGTCCGTCCCTCTCATTCTCCGTCTCTCGGTAGCGCTACAGTCGAAATGAAAGGAATTTCAATGAGCCTTTGTGCAAAGGTTCAGAGGACCTGCCTGCTTTGTGCTCTCCAAAGCCAATTTGTCATGCATATTTCATCCAGTGTGCATGCATTACATTTGATTACACATTGATAGGCTATCTCCTTAATGCATTCTGTCTTTCTAGCCTGTATTGCATATTCATATGAGTAGAAGAGCACATAGTCTGCAGCCCCCTCAATGCGTTTGAGCAGCAAAGGTAAGAAATTGTCCTCATTTGCCATAAATGGAAGCAAGCTCAACTGAAGCAATAAATGGAAATAAGCTAGACCCGAGCATAAATTGGCTCCGTATTGTGAAGCACAAACAGCCCCCGGAGGCAGACCTCTCAAATTCCTCGATTCCATTTTTAGATTTTTCTTGGTGCTCCTGTGGAGGAGAGGAGAGACAGAGATCTTAATCCTCGTGCTTGGGGAAACAAGAACGGCCTGAATGGCACCGAGCAGAGCTGAGTGGCTGGGAAATATAAAACCTTTCGGGATAAGTATCCCCGTCTTTTCCCTCCAAAGCCGAGGCCGCAACCAGCCTGTATGGAAAGGCTTTGACGTGGAGAATCAACCAGCTTCTCTGTGTGTGTGTGTGGGCTTACAGAGAAACTATGCTCGGCTGCTCAGAAGAATAACGTCCGCAAAAAGATGGAACACAGATGGAAGGTCCCAGATAAGAAAGCATGCTCTGCCCGCCATCCTCTTTTTTCTTTTTGCCGCTCGCTCACTTGGAGGAAAGATAACCCACTTTTCAGGTGATTTTTCAAGCAGGCCCACGAAGATTCACCTCATTTTCATCTCACAATCAACACACAAGAACGAGTCATGCTCCATTTCCACGACAAAGAATCTGTTAGGAGATTTGTGTGGCTTGGACCGACCAGAAGGGGGCACTGTGATCTAGGCTTCAAATGATCTTTATTAAGCTGCAGCTGGATGAAAACTTTGCACTTCTATGCGTTGTCATTTAGCATCAAAGACAGTAATTTAAAAACATAGTACCTCATGTAATATGTTGTAGGATTTTGTGGCTTAGTTTGTAAATGTATCATAAATGATACCAAAATAACTCGGAAAGCGTCAATCTGTGGTTTTGCTCCTCTGTGCCACAGTCACAGCTGGAGACCTTGTGTTCTTCAGGTTTTATGTCCATCTATCGTGTCCATCGTCTGCCTTGTAAACGTCGTATCTCAAGAAACACTGTGAGGCAATATCATCAAATGTGGTGCAAATTTAAGGTTCACTTGGATTTAAGGATGAATTCGTCAGACTTCGGTGGCCAACTGCCCCAAGTCACTCTGAACTTACATTTTCCCAAACATGATCCATCAGAAATTTCCGTCATAAAATTTACATTAGAATTTAGTGGTCTAACATCAAGGTTCATGTCACCTATAGGTATAAGTATCGTTTTCCTCATTAACACAATATCGCAGGAAAAATGGCTTGGACTAAAGAATGAGCTGATGAGATTGTGGTGGTCAAAGGTCACAGAGAAGAAGAATTCATATATTTTTGTATGACAAAATTCACTTAATAACTGGTGGTGGTAAATGACCAGTCTAGCATTAGAAGGTAAATCTAAAATTTTCCATCATCTGTCCATCATTTGAAAGAGCTGCTGTTGTTTTGGCAGAATAGAAAGGTTTCTTTTAAAAACTCCACTTTATCCAGTTCAGTCTAGTCTGTAAACAAACATGACTGATTAACATGGAGTCTCATCTCTATATAACAGTGTCCGTGACAGTAACAGCATCTCTATGATTCAGTTCCACCGGTTGGGACAAGATGAAATTAATTTGATTTACGTCTGCTGACGATCCACTTGGACTTTTCCTGTCGCAGCCTGTGACGAATACATAGTATTTAATTTGGTTTCAAAGTTGTGGCTGATCTGTGTGCATTGTGCAGCATCCCTATGACTGACAGGACACAGCAAGAGTCACAGGGACATCAACCATAAAAGAGCCAGACATTTTCACATGTCATGGTATGAAAGCTAATGTAATCAGCAGCATTAACGTTAATGTGCTCAGGGCTCTGATCTTGTGCCTGCTGCATAATGAACCCGACTGGCCTGGACAATGTTGGGCCGACTCAGCACAAAAAACAGCAGATTTCATATTGATCTCCTTCATGCAGCGTGTGCGCATGAGTTTAGCATTTTTGCACCATCTATGCAGTAGCAGTCTGATTCCTCAAGCTGAGATGCTTTTCTTTTCATTTACACGGTCATTTACACGGTTTTCTGACCGTTTTCTGACGGTGCATCACCCTTCCAATCTTGTGTGGTTTGATTGCTGATGATAAATATTCTTTGTGAGCAGCTTTCTACATGCCTGGGCCTGCTGTCATGAAAGCGGTAGTCATGACAGCAGGGGGGTTTAATCACAGTTCAAATATAATTTCCACTTTTAACTCAGGTACGACCTGCAAGTCAACAGCATTTTCTTTACCGGCGTCTTAAATAAGCTGCACCTCCTGCCATTTGCCACTTAGAAGGATGCTTTTCGCAATTTAGAGGAGCCATCGGGCACTTATTCACCTGCAGATAAACTGAAGCTATAATTACTCATGTAATTGCAGGTACCGTCTCTCTAGATCTGTTGCCATGGCTTGCAGGCGTCATGCATGCAGCTCGAAGCTTTGTCATGACTTCAATTAACCGCAGGGATTATAGGAAAATGGAGTGTGTGCAAACCTGTAAATTCCCAACACATGAGGGGGAGTCTGTTATTCTCATTCATAGAAGCAGAGCACAACTTGTTTTTTGCAGATGATCATTAAAGTAATCCAAATGCAGGAGGAAAAGGAAACAAAGGGAAGTCTTTCTGTCTCCGTCCCCCTCTGCATGCAGGAGGACTCCATGCAGCCATGTAACAGGAAAGTTAACATCTGCGATTTCCCTTTCGTGACCTTAAAGAGCACTCTGATTTATTTCCGTTCCTCTATTTAGCGGCTGAGGAGGTAAAAAAGCATCACTGGCGATGATATGCATTGGAGTCGCTTTTGCAGTTGGCGGGGGAAGAGAAAACGAGCGGTGAAAGTGTTACATGACTCTGGAATGATAAGACTGCACGGTCACAGCTGGGACACCCTGATATGCTTGAGACTTCATTATGCCCGAGGTGACGGGGGACCAACTTTTCTGTCCTCATATTAATTCATCCCGATCCAGTCGTATGCAGCCGTGGATGAGTCGGAATACTGATTCTCGCTAAAAGCGTTCTCCACTTTCTAGCTGGTGTTGCTGTGTGTTTACATCAGGGGAAGATCAACAGAGGAGAGAAATCATTTGCTGAGCCTGAACAATATCAAATGTATCAATGTGCCAAATATTACCCCGTTCATCTTTTCTATTTGGAGCCTGGATACTGTTGCACTGAACATCAAAGCTGCTTCCCGGCCTGCTCCATCTGTTCCGCCGTCATCCATGCATCTTTGGGTGCATGTCATCTTTTCAACACAGTCACATTGATAAAAGTAGTAGTATTTTCTGCTGTAAGAGTTACAGCAGCAGCCGTGCTGGTTCACCACGAGTCCAGGACCACAGCGCTTGTCTGTCACAATCTGACCGCGACGTCGTACCGCAGCCCGACTCAGAGAGGTCATCTTTTACCCCGTTAATTAGAATTTCATCACGGGGAAACTTAAAAGAGAGGATGACACACTCGCAAATCTGCCCTTCATTTGATATCGGGAGATTCATGTTGACGTCTGCGCCGCACGCATCACTACAAAGTCAGGTGGCATGATGGACGTCCTGTTTGTGCCTGTTTCCCACAACATCCAGCAACACAGTCCCTGACACAGAAATGTCTCCAACTAGTCTCCTTGAGTAGTATTGTCACGTTGGCAACAGTTACATCAGATAAACTGAAAACTTTATATCAGAGGTAACACAAACACACGTAGGCTATGTGCATACGTGACAAATCCACTTCATCTCTAGTCACATCCACAGAGGACCCAAGAAAAATGTCAAGCCAATTCATCTTGATCGCCCCCTGGTGGTTGGCTGCAGTATAGATAATAATCCCTGCCTCCTCCATGTTGGTGTATGGGTGCACAAAGTCAAATTAAAATGTCCGTGTTTGTGTGAAAGTCTCCAGCTTCCCCCTACAAAACGATAAACTGGATGGAGGGATGGACGAATGGACGGACAGATGGATTTCACAGGGAAGCTACGATTCAAATTACTCTTTATGGGATGTTACAAAGCTCTATTGACTCATAACAAAGATATCAGGGTGCAACCAAAGTCAGGTAGATCATGTAATCTGCATATTTAATGTTCCTTGTGGATTTTAAAGCTCCATTATAATTCATAGAGAAAAGAAATCACATATTGCACTTTAAAAATTCCAAACTGCAGCCAGGTTAATATGGTACAGTTGAAAAAATTATAAATAGGATGTGCAGATTAAAATGTTCTTTTAAAGTGTTTGGAAACCGTGCTGGCCCAGTCTCTTTTTTCAACCACGGACAGAGAGGGATGTTTTCCTAACTAACTTGAGGTGAATTGAAGAAATATTATTGTTAACATTTGTCGTGTGTCAGAGTTAGATTTAGGTATGAGGGAAATGCATAGTTTTCCTGACTTTTAATCTAAATGTGCAGCTCCAGGAGCCATTAATCATACAATAGGTGTCATATTCACAAGCCAAGGGCCAATAAGAGTGTGTTAGTCTGTGTGTGTGTCTGTGGTGATGCAGAGGGGGCAGCATTGACAAAAGAGGAGCAGCGCGGTTAAATTCATCTGTGCCAGGACACTGTCACACACACTACGTGCCTCAGGGAGCTGTGGAGAGTGTTTGTGACTGTGCATGAACGCCGCTCATTCACCGCTGGATGTAACGATGCCAGAGCCGTGCTTTGTTCCACGCTCTCTCTCTCTCTCTCTGTCTGTGTCTCTGAGTAGCCATATGGGCAACTCAATAATCCTCTGGATCGTCTGAGGCCAACCTGAGGCCGAAACAGCTCGATGACAAACAGATTGACGGCAAAACCATTTACTGTCTTTGTTTCAAATGATGATAAAACTAATGACAATCACTCACCTGCATAGTGTTGAATGTGCTCGCTTTTTTACACACTATACTTTTCCCAACCTGAGAGATTCTGAATATCTAAAAAAAAAACGAGTAAAGCTTCCTCCCAACAGTTCATTAATGGATTCATTGCTTTGTTCTAATCCTTCTTTTTATTTCGGACTAAAATAGGATATTTTTGTGGAACTCCCACCACTTTAGACAGAACAGTGTGTTGTGCAGATTACATAATGGTAAATGTGGAGTTCAGTTACTTTGGTTGCCAGCTTTGGAGATAATGCACTAGCCCATGTTTTACATATCTAAATACCAAACCATTTTCATGCTGATATACACAAGTACATGTATGTGCAGACATGGCACCAGGGCTGAGTGAGCGAGATTTTCAAGGTCCACATTTTTAAAGCAGCTATAATGAATATTTCTTACATCAATAAATCATATTTGAACATGACACTGTGAATACTGATGACCCTACAGAGGATATTTACCTGAACCTGCACCTCCCCTCAGCTTCACAGAGCAATTTTCAGCTCTGACCCACAAGTTTACTGTTATGATTGACTCTGGCGCAGAGCAGGCCCGAGGCATAAACAAACTAAGCAGCCGCTCATGGTCTCGTAGCCATCAGGGGCCCCCAGATAAATTGAAAATGCAAACTCTTACTGGGTTTGTTCAGTTTAATTATCATTTAAATATTTTACAGCTCCACTAATCAATATTTAAATATTAACATTGGGTCAAAAAACCCTGTGTGACATGCTTATATCGATGAACCCACAGAGAATCACCACACTGAGAATTTACACCAAAGCAATAACTACAACTACGTTGTATAATCTGTTATATTAGTTATTGGTTGCACATTGTTTTGTTTAGTTTTTTGTGATTGTGACAATTTTGGGGGTAAAACCAGAGACTATATATAGAGATGGAGGACATGACAGCTCCCTAATAGTGCTGCAGTATAGGTCTTAAACCCTGTCTCTTCCATGTTAGCGGATGGGACGCAGGCCAAACTAAAAAGTCAAAATACACGTGAAATAAATTTTGATGGTAGTTTCTGTCATTTTTGGTAGATCTTATGATACCGATGTATGTTTTTCTGTCAAGTTTGGTCTTAATTACTTATCTGATGATTTACAAACGCGAATCCATCCCCTGAACGAATGATGTTATCGGAGCAAGATGGCAGCGTATACAGGATATGTTCGCTTAATTTCTGGATCGCGGGAGACGTGTCATCCATCTTTAGAAAGACTTGAAAAACACGAGCTTGTGGTGTCTGAGACTGGATCAAAATAAATATATTTTAGGTTGGATAAATGACCTAAGCCGTAACATAACAAAAAAATCTATTAATCCAGCATTGTGTTGTAACCAGTGATTTTTAGTGTGTTATCAAGCTGCTTTGGTGCATTTTAGCTTCTTTTAGCTCCTTGCTTCTCTTGCACTGTGTGCTCACTCCACTCTCTTCAACAGTGTTTCCAGCAGCTGCAAAAAAACAAAAGTATTCCATAAGTTTACTGCTCTGGCTAAAAGTAGTTGTGTAGTTTTGGACCAGTATCAACTTTAATGGTTGGGTGGGTCCACGATTTGTTCTTGTGCACACGATTAAGGATGCACATGTGCGACAATGTATGTGCAGAGTATGACCACTCTGCTCAATTTGCTATCTTCCTGTCTAGCTCGAGAATAAGCACTGACATTGTATATAACTGTACATATTTGCACACTCCATTGCCACTCTTTGTTGTTAATAGTGATTTTAAATGCTATAAGTAGTACTCATTTGTTGTGTTTTACATTTGGAGTGTGGGCCCACAAAGGGTTTAGTCATTCACACAAGCAGAACCAAAAGCGTCACTGTTTTAGTAGAAGAATATCAAGAGGAGTTTGCTGCCCACTCAACCTAGAAAGAAAGGTCTCCGTCATGAGTCAGATGCCTTTCTCCAACAGCTCAGCTCTTTCTTGGACTTGCTCTCAGGATAATCCCTGCAGCCACACTCAGCGAAAGATAAAGCAGGAAATAGATCTGATAGTGTTTCTTCCTTTCTCTGGCCTGATAAGCTCTTAAACCAAATTAACACCGTTGTATCAATATGATTGCTTTTTTTTCTTCTTTCGTTCCTTTAATGATGTGTAAAGACGACACTGATGATGACACATCAGGTTAAAGCATATTTTTGTAAGTGCATCTGAGACGTCAAGTGAATCTGTTGCCTGGCTATTATTCCACCAAATATGTGTACGTTTTATGACACACATGTTTTTGTCTGCTCTACTCTGACGTGTAGTGGCCAATTTGTCAAGATGCAGCTTTGACTAATATCTGGCTTCTGGCTCTTCACCTCATACATTTCTGACAGACATTGATTCTCTCAGAGAGAATGATATGACCAAAGATTGGTCTTGCTGTTTGTCATGTTTACCTTTTAGAGCTTTATACGCTGCCGTCTTCCTCAGGCAAAGAGAGCTCTGACAAACAACTGTTGCTTTTTTGGCTGTGGAAAAATCCAACCACCAAAAACAATAAACATCCTTCCATTCATCCATCCATCCTTCTATTAGAATCTCCAGTTACCCTGACCTTAATGTGCATGTCTTTGGACTGTGGAAGGAAGCCGGAGTACACGGAGAAAACTCCACTCGGACATGGGGAGAACATGCAAACTTCAGGGATTCAAAATGGAAATATTCTTGCAGTGATGTGACAGTGCTAACCACTGCAGCACCATGCACAACTAAATTCTTGCAAATAGCAATTATGATTTTCTTTTGTTTTGTTTGTGCTGTCCTCTTGTGATTTGCCTTGAGTCAGTGATTCACGATCAGTTTTAATTGTAACTAATCAAGAGGTAGAGAAAGTAATTCTGACCATAATTGCTTATGCCATCAAATGACTAAAACACAAGGCTGGAACAATACTCAAATTCAGGAAAAATGTCCCACTGGAAATAAAATCATTGTGCATTTACAGCGGTTCATACAATCTCCTGACTGAGTCTACCTCTCACTGACTCTGTGTCTCCAAGACAAAACACAAGACTGTGCGGTGAATAGATTCCTGAAAAGGCAGCGGGCAAGAAGACGAGACTTCGCCGCAAGCGGGCAATATTTTATCTGAAAAGCGCCGCTGGAACACAAAGCTGTCAGTCCAGCCTTTTGTTTGTGGTCCATTCAACATCATTATCTCCCTCGCAGAGCTGTAATCACTGTATGGTGAATAGCTTTCCAGAACCCATCATTTCCTGCCCTGAAAGCTCCTCGTGTTGTTTGTGCTGCGGTGGGGGAGCTCAGCTGTTGTCAATATATTGATATTAATGGTTTTGATGGCTACACTGGAGAAGGTTTTGTGCCAGTGCCATGTATATACAAAGAATGGAAATGGACGTCAATAAGGAATTTGAGGATGAAATGGTCCTGACGTATCGTATACTTGACTTGAGCTGCATTTACTGGAGGAGAAAAGAGCCGTGATATCAGCAGCAAGCTGTTCAACCATTCAGGATGAGGCTTTTGAAAGAACACATTGTTCAGATGTTCTACTGTCAGCCACAAAGTGATGCAATTTGGACTTTAAGGCTACAAAGTTCAACTTTTTAATGCTTTTGCCCTGAAGTCCCAGGCGAAAAGGACGCAGCTACGCCAGCTGCTATCTTCTTCATACTTGACTGCAGGCCCGGGGGGAATGAAGCTGGAGCTGGAACAGGGGCCTCCCTCTGGGATTCCTCCACAGCCCTCGCTCCTACATCACTGTTTGACAATTTGTTTGCTATGGATGAATGCTCGTCATTCATATTCATATTGTGAGGGCTGTCCGTGCAGAGGGAAATAACATTTTAATAACTTTGCTTCTTATATCGTTGTAAATTCAAAGGGAAAACCAAAGCTTTGCCATTGCTCCAGTGTGCACAAGGCTGAAAAAAAGACATTCCACCTCAGGGGCCAAAGGTAAACCCTCTGCACTCTGCTGTATTTTATTAGTCTCCATGTCCCATCTCTCCTTCCTCTCAGTTAGTCTGAATGCAAACTATAATCTCGCTTGAATCAACATCCCTGAGAACATGTTGTCTTAACTAACCCAGGCTCCCTCATTATGCCGCCCTGCTGATAGATATAACTTCAAATTCCACGGTTGGAAAACAAAGTGATACTCAGACCACCAGCTGTCCCGGTCATATCCTCCCCCTCCTTTATTGTCAGCCATTACCTCTGTTCATCATTAAACCCTGTAAGTGCTCCAGAGTCATGCACAGAGCAAGGAGCAAAGCTGGGCTTATTACAGTGTTTGACTTATTAACTTACTAATGGCCTGGGTGTTTGCTCTAGGTTATCATGAAAACATCACTTAAGTCCCTTTGTCTCTAAACTCAATTTCATGCTCTCCTGAGCTGATGCTTAATGTCCTCAGGACGAAGAGATATGAAGCGGGTTGAGCGGAGTGGATCATTCCTGTGCCACGCTGCAAACATGTGCCGTTACTTTGACTGTGCAGGAAAAACACGATCCGGAGGAAAAACTGGACCGATGGAAATGTCACTGTCAGGGTTTCTAAGCCTGTTGATCCTTAACAGATCTGCTGCTGAGGTACAAACTTACCCTCGTCCACTTATTCCTTAACAGCTCAAACTGAAAATACTAGTACAATGAAATGTTAAGAAAAGACGGCAGAGTTGTGCACATCATGTGCTGTACTATCTAGTTCATGTCCACTTCAATCCATCAATCAGACTTTATTTGTAGAGCACTTTTCATACAAATAATATAACACAGTGCGTCACAGAATAATAGCAATGAAAACATTATCACTCATCCCTCCACCCATGCACACAGTAAAACAGTATTAATGGTAACTGAGGAAACATGATTGTATTTCTCATTTATTTGAAATGAGAAAACACAGAAGGCAGGTAAGAAAATAAAGATGACATAACAAAAGAGATGAGAAAAAGATAAAATAATCAAATGCTTAAAGAGGAGATTAAAAAGTAAGGTATTAAAGTGAAATCAATTCAGAGAAAGTAAATAAGTTAGTCAGTATTCAATAACAAATAATAGACACAAACTTGATAAATATATAAATTAAGTCACACTTTTATTACAAAACCAATTAAATATGTAGGTCTTGAGTTTGCATTTAAATTAAAGTGCAGTTCAAAGCATAATTTCAATAAAGTTTTATATCTTTTATTTTTATTTTGTATTGAGTGTGAAGAGGAAAGTTTACTCTTGTTTGTATATTTGTTTCAATAACATGTTTGTTTATTTAATAACTAACTACCAATGTAGGCTCAGTTAAAAAAAAAGTGACTTATTGACATTGACGTGTCAGAGATTAAAAATAAATGATACAATTTTGGTATTGACGAATTTTGAACGAAACATCTACAATTATGCACAAATACACAAGTTAAATATCGTCATTTTTTCAAAGGCTGTGCAAAAATATGATGAATGTTTTATCTCATTTAAACTGTGCAATACTTCAATTGTCAGTTAAATTTCAGTGTCTTTACATGTACAATCCTTTATGCACGATATATTTCCTTTTTTATAATATTACTGTTAATGTATCTTATCTTTATATTGCACGTTTACTTATTTATCTACTATTATTATTATGTTAATTTTTGGTATAGTTCATAGGAAGTAATGATAATTTTTATTTTATAATAAAATAATTTTATAATTATAATCTAATTTCCACCACATTAGATCTTTACATTCCTCCTCGCTCCCTTGTTGTTGCCACAGTTACCACAGATGCAACGTTAAAGTGTTAGGAGCCTTGTTGATTTTCTGTCTTTAGTATAAGATATTAACAGGTTTTTTACTTCCAGACGCCCGTCACCTCTCCACTAACACCATCTATTCACATGGTCTGTCTGACCATCAGCAAAACCAAAACAACTCCCGGCTACTGAATAATTTTCTGGCGGTTTTAGTTTCTGCAGTGGCTCTTTTCTTCCCCCGGCTCTGTTCGAAATATTTTGGAGAATAATCCCTTTTCTTAATTAACAACACCACTAAACCAGGCAGTTTGTTTTCTAATATAAACTCCTGCATCGAATAATAATGGAAGCCAGTTGAGGATGTTATTCAGAGCATGTTTCTTTGAACCACCCATTGATTTTCAAGATCATTTCAGATCTCACTGATGGTGGAAATACATAGTTATATTTCCACCGAGCTTCTGTTGTATTTAAAACAAAAAGACGGAACTCCTAATCAGAAGTATTTTTCTGTTTTAATTAGAATCAATTTTGAGCCCTTTTAAAATGAATGTTCCGGATTTTTTGAAACATTTTGCTGTGTGTAGCGCCGTAACCCCCAGATGGGGTGGAGGGGGTTATCTGGCACTGAAAACTTGAAAAAAAGCAATACTGAAGAAGTAGGAGTAGAGGAAAGAAATTTGCATTCATTTGACAAAAAGGTAGTACAACAGAAAGACAAAAATATCCCTGGGAAATGCAAAAATAAACTTAAATCATACTAGAGAACAAAAAAGAGCACAAAACTAGAAACATCATCTGCAGCCTTTCACTCATTCACTCACTAATGGCATTTTGCTTTATAGCCTCACATGCCTGGAACCTACCACCTGTGCTGGTAAGTATAAGGTGAGCTAAACAGAAAGACAAAGACAAACCACACTCAAGACAAGACCAAGTTTGGACTCTGGGCTACTGCTGACCTATCAATTCAACCTATCTGCAAAAATACAGCAGATCAATGCAATAGGTTGACTAAAATGTAATCTAATGCAGCACACTTCACCCATTCTCTGTCACCTTGAGTCTGCCCAGCCCCTCCTCTCTCACAGACCTGATCCTACTCACCTGTTGTCACTCTCCCTGATGGACCTGCTGATCTGACCCCACGCACATATCTGGAAAACAACCATCACACAGAGCAGCATCACAGACATAACAAAATAAACTGTCAACAGCACAACACACAACTCAAAACCAGATTATCTACATAATCTAATTGATAGTCAAAATTCTAATAATAATCAAATGACCAAATGTTTTAATATAGGGAGGCAGGGCCTAGTGAAAAAGGGGGAGAAAAGAAATGTTTCACACTGTGAGTTGGATGAGAAAGATGTTTCTACTCTCGTATGCATTCACATGTACATTTCAAGATATAATATGTAACAATTCTTCATTAAAATGTCTAAAAACGATTAGACCTGTGTTATATATTTTGTTGGCTGGTGCACTTACAGTATCCAAAATGTTTCCAACAATGTTCAAACCCAGAGAAATCCCCAATTTTATTCAAGGTAACAGGATGTTTTCCGGTTGCCTTCTAATTGCATCATATCCACTTTACCTGCGGCTTTGCCCGTCTCTGACTCCGGGCCAAACAACATATGACGAAAGAAAAACACACTGTTAACCAGTCAGCTGTTTTCTCCTTCCACTGTTTCTATTGGTCACTTGTAATGGAACATTCATTTGCTGCGTAATGTGAACAAAACTTTAATACATTTCCTCATATGTGAACATGATTTGTGGTTGAGTCGTGTGAGGTAGATTTCCATCGGCTTTGGTGGTGAAGACAACAACTCCCATGTGTTTTTGTGCAGAATAACGACTGTATGTGTGATATGATATGGTAATCAGTGAGCTAAGTGGCTCCAACTGGAGGCTTACATTGATTATACAGACCTGAGAGCTGTATCAATCCTCTCATTTAACTTTCAGCTGTAGTACACGTGTCCTGCTTAAAGTTAACTTCGCAAAAAATATGAACTTATTCAACTAAATCAAAATATCAACTTAAGTGATGAAAGTCACAAAATTCAGTTCAGGTTAACAGTTACTATTCATCTTTTTGACAGCAGTTTTTTTCTCTTTTAGAAATGTGTGTATGTTGTGTTGCAGACCACGGAAAACAAATGGAGGTGCATCAGCTGACATCATGTTGTGCCTGTGTGTTTTTTTTAAATCTCACATCTTTCTTTTTTTGTGCCCATTAATCCCCCCCTGCCCTTTTGTAATCTCTCGCAGCCAGCCCGATTTCCTGGCTGAGGAGTGGCAGCTGTTGACATCTACAATGAAATAGATTTGACTCTGATTTGAGAGGGTTGCTTCTTTTTTAACTGTAGGTCACAAGGATGGAGCACAGCTGTCGTATGGTATAGGCTAGGTTTGCATTTCCTCCGAAACGCCCCCCCACCTCTGTGCTCCTGACGAACTCTCTCCGATCTAATAAGCAATCAATACCACTAATATGCCATCCCATCTGGCCTTATCCTGTCTGCAGAATGTCTTGCGCTGGGTCAATGGCTGCTCAGGTAGAGGGAGATTAGCCGGCTAAGTGAGCAGGATGAGGCACAAGATCCACACCAGGTGAGGTCGGTTACATACCTCAGACCTGTACGGTGTGGGCTGATGGGAGGCTAATGGGAAAACCTGATGCTGTGCCCTCCATAAACCCTCGCAGATCAGAGCACAGCTGGGGTGTGAGGGCACAGACGCATCTGCTCTCTGGTAAGAATGAAAAAGGCAGGCTGAATATTCAATATATTGTAACTCTATAACCGCTCTTAGACACTGATAAGAGTGACAATTACTTCCTTCAGTTGCTGGCTTTGCCAATCGCCCATTATATACTTTCTTTTTGATATAATTGTTCATGCTCCCTAATGGTATAACAGGAGAAGGAGCCAAGCTGACAGCCAGTGAGCTCTTATCCAGCTTCCAATGCAGAACAAAGTATTGTCGTACATTGCCTTTCATCGTGTCACTGCAGCAGGATTTGGTCCTGGATGACTCTCTGTAATGAATCTTCACACCTCTGGAGTGTGACTTATCACTGTACGCTGTTGAATTTATAAAGCATCCAGACTTTCTCCATTTGAAAAGGTTCCTTGTAACTACAAAAGGATATCCTGGGTGACATGTTCAAATAGAGGAAAAGCAATTTTTCCCTTCTATAGCAAAAGGACTCGTGCATTAGAGACTTATTGAGTCCCACAAGAAAACTTTAAGATTCCCTTACAACTAACAATGTTTGCCCTAATGTTGTCGTACAGAACAGTCATATTTTAAGGGGGTAATTTGACCTGAATATGATCATTAGGAAAAAATAATTGCCAACATGGTGCTGCGGTTGTTGGCAATGTCGCCTCACAGCAGAAAGGTTTCTGGTTCAAAGCCCTAGCTTGTGTGGGTTTTTATCTTTACACTCTGACTTCCTCGCACAGTCTAAAGAGATGCAGATTGGGGTTAGGTTGATTGGAGACTTCAAATTGACCATATAGGTGTGAATGTGTGAGTGAATAGTTGTTTGTCTCTATTTGTCGATCCTCTGATACGCTGGTGACCTGTCCAGGTTGTAACCCCCCTCTCGCCCACTGTCAGCTGGGATAAGCTCCAGCTCCCTTCACGGCCCTCAAAGGATAAGTGGTATAGAAAATAGATGGATGGATGGGTGGATAATTGTTGACAGCACTGTGGGAGAATTGTAACAGGAAACAACCCCCGGTCATTAGATCTCTGTAAATTCAATTGACTTCCACACCAATCCAAGGATGCATCAATAGTAAGAACATGGGCCAGTCTGTTACAAGTGTAATTACTTTCTCCTCTGTTTGAGCTGGCAGCCTTTAAACAGGGCCTGGGCCTAAACAGTAGTCTGTACAGGACAACTACAGCTCCAGGAGCTTCACACACATTCAGCAGCAGACAAACAACAACAACAAAGGAAGTCGACCGGAGAGTACTCAGCATCAAAGCAGTTTATCCTGGCGCAAAACACTTCTGGATACAAACACACAGAAATTCAATAGCAAGAGAATTCTTTCATAAATCCAGTGACGGTCGCACATGAAATGAAATCATCAAATATAACAATATATTTTCATACTTTTTATACTAATCTTAAAGAAATAGTGTTACATTTTGGAAATATTGCCTTTTTGTTTTCATAAAAGTAAAAGATTCATACTACTTTCATATCTGTGCATTAACTAGGAGGCTTTTAGCATGTGTTAGCATCATAGACTGTAGAACAATGGCAGCACGTCTCCACTTCCTCCTACTATCCAGAAATGTAGCCAAAATATCCCGGATATGAACTGCCGCCATCTTGTGAAAATGGAGCCAGGGTCTGCGTAGCCGCAGTATTGCAGTCCCACCGATACACACACTAGACCAATTGTGGGGCCATTTCAAATGTCGTTTCACCCCGTTTTTTATAGCACCTTTACATGTGTTTAATTTAGCCGCTGATATAAACAGTCTTGACCTTTAAATTTGGCAGTTTGCTGATATTATTTAAAGCGTAGAACCAGCAAAACATTTATTTTCTGTTGTGTTTGTGTCGTGTTAGCATGTATGCTAATAAAAAAGTTGTCATTTTGGAACTCGTTTATTTGTTTAAGGATTTGAAGGATGCAGTTTTATTTCCCAGCCTTCAATCTGCTAAATAACGACTCCAGTTTCACCCCGGAATGCATTCTCCAAGAATGCATTCGGGGGTGAAACCAGGAAGTGACATGCTCTGTGGGCTACCACCTGAGAACAGGTTCCTTTGACCTTATATTTGTTTATATATTTTTAGATTTTAACTATTTCTGTTTGAACTGTATCGATGGAGGCACAGACAACTATCACAGTATTATTTCTGTTTAAGTCATAGCTTGACATTACTGAAGTTGCAAGGATTGTGTTGTTTTCTTTGACTGAATGGACGTTATCCCATACAGCAGCAGCTATGCTCTGCCCAGCTGCACAGATCGGTGTCTATAATGAGGTATAACATGAACAGTAAGTGGATGTTTCCTGAAATTACATGCATGCTGATGATATTACTGGAGCCACAACAGCGCTGTCTATATTTGTTTCACAGATCCGTGATGATGCTTTTCTCCGTGAGCTGTCAGGGTGGTTCCCATCACTCGGGGACCTTTGTGTCCATCAGATTGACGGCTGCTTTTGATCAGAGAGGGAAATCACACCCTTCGAGGTTGGATGAACAACAAAGAACAGAGCAGATGTAAGTGATGAAGACAAGAAATGGTGGTGTCACAGCAACAGATGATTGCACGGTGTAGATCATCTTCCGCAGGGTCGTTCTGTGAATCTAATGGACTTGAAAACATTGGCAGATGACAGACCCAAGTGATTCTTCGTTCATTTTTTTTTTTTAAAGCAGCACAGAGATTAGAGCTGGTCCAGGAACCCAAACTATTGAATTTGTGACCTTTAAAATGAAGCCGCACTTGTTTTCTTTCATCCCCGTGTCTCAAACTGACAAAAGGCAATAAAAAGGTTATCAGATGAAACACAAACAAAGCCAAATACATCAGTAAATAATAAAAGTGGCCTGAGAACAGAAATAGGTTTACCTCTTTTTTTCAGTGATTAAATGGAATCAAAATGTACTCCTTCCTTCTCCTATTTTTGGGACCTTGGCACAGTTTTAATCTTTTACTTCTTTCCTCTTTTTCCACACACAACCTTTGTATACTGTATATGACACAGCCAGTGCAGATAATGTTTGTCATTCTTAGACTTTGACACTGAACTAATATTGCGACCTTTCGGATTTACGTTGCGACCCCGTGAGGTCTCCTGACCCTTAGGTTGAACTAGAGGTCTAGAAAATGATCTACAGAAAATATAATCAACGTGTATTAAAACAGAAGAATGTTTGTAAAAAGGATGTTTGTAAACTACAAATTGCCGTATTTCTAAAGTACCCACTTGGGGTTAGGATTATCACTATATCCCCTGATAAAACAACATCTGACCTTTACATTTCCAGAAAAAATCTCCCCGAAGGACTGTGCTGTTTAAATGTCACCGGTCTCAGTGTGATCAGAGGTAAAAAAAAAAGCAAAGTACTGAGTGGAAGTCCTCAGACCACCTGTTGCACTGTCATCATCAGCCACATTTTGATCAGTGAGAAACTAATTATTTACATCCAGGCAACTTCCTGACGGGTTATCTGAAGCTAATTAAACCCTGGATTCAAGAGAATTAGCACACTGAGCAAAAACTAACTACAAAACAAGACACAGTCAACAAGTTCAATAATGAATAAAGTAATTTATCGTAGCTCTTCTCACAGCAGCATCTCGAATAAAGACTGAAATCCAAACTGGCGACGTTTTCCTACTGCTCTTAAATCTTTCATCTCCCTTCGTCTCATCTAATCTGCCATTTGAATTTGATTCAGATGAAATGATGAAGGAGACGCTGCTTATCACGTTCAACCTTTGGAACATGATCCCATTCCCACAAAGGTATTTTTATACTTGTAAGGTTTCTGAGCGGCTCACACAGATGAACCCTCGACAGTCTACAATCACGCCGTCTTGATCAAATCATGTGATTTGTCTTGTGTTTTTTGGGGTCCAATATGTTGATATACGTCCAAGTGAAAGTTTAATTGTCAGGTCATATAGGCAATGTTGGCATGGTATTCATTTCATTGTGGTAAAAAGGCTAAATCAAAAGCATTAAAAATAGCCAACATAGCAGGACTCCGAAGGCTAATTGATGCTCAACGTTAGATTGGTCTAAAGAAATGGATGGAGCCATCTGTCCTATATGACACTATAGTTCTCGTTGCTGTTAAAACACAGACTTGTATTATGACCTGTTTAGGACTTTAAATGTAATGATCAGTGTGAGTATTTTATGAAAGTCAAGCAGTTCACTGTTCTCTCCCCACCGACCACATGTCTATCTGACAGAGCCAAGCTGGTTTTCAGATTTTCTGATGCTGCGTTCTGATCCAAGCAGAACCAAAAGGCTTTTTGTAGAAAGGATCAAATACACACGGTCAGAGTCAATACACTGATGGTATTTGACTGCAGACTGCTGAGCTCGCTGCATTAATGGCCAAGATCTATGCGCAATGAAAGGTATCTCTGTGCGAGTGGGGTCAGTGCTCTGTTTGAAAATAACAAGCTCCACGTCATCTCCTGGGTGACTCACAACTACCCCCTCTCCTCCGACTGAGACTTGACTGAGTGACACCAATTTGTTCACGATAAGATTTGATAATCTCCTCATATTTACAACACAACATTTACAAAAAACATCTTCATAGACTATTGGCTGTGTATAAAGATGGATGACATGACAGCTCCCCAAAAGTGAAGCCAAATCATCTTGATCGCCCTCTGGTGGCAGGCTGCAGTATAGGTCATAAACCCTTCCTCCTCCATGTTAGCTGATGGGACCCGGACCAAAACCTAAAAAGTAAAATATTTCTTAAAGATGGTTTCTATCATTTTAGGTAGTTCAGTGCAAAATGTTCCGGTAAGTTTGGCAGTAATTAGTTATTTGATGCTGTAGAAACGGGGTGAATGTCATGATTGACAGCTGACAGCGTTGAGTGCATGTATCCAAATGGCTGCAAATTATGTCAAAAGAGCAAGATGGCGGCACCGTATCTGGGATATTTTGGCTTCATTTTGTACAATGGGAGGAAGTGGAGGTGCGTCTCCATCTTTATTTACAGTCTATGGTTTAGACCCAATAACATAACAAGCAGGATAAATCTGGTTATGTAAAAAGTAGATGGTCAATAAATAAAACAAATATATAAATAGTGTAAAAACGGGTCATTATATTGTCTCTCAGTAATCTGTGGCTGAGCTAATGAAACTATATAATTAGAAAAAATGATTCTGAAAAAAACTGTGATCACAAATATGTAATTTTGTTTTAGTTGAAAGCTCAGTTATTTCCTGAAGCATCTGGACCCTGTGGTTTCTAGCAAATATCACTTTAACAAGAGTAAATTACAATGTCCTTGTTCATAATAATAAGATAACCAGCTTGTAAGATAAAATGTAATATATATTTAATTCCACAACCTTTTCCTGTTCAGCAGTCCTTGCCTAAAGGGTAAGCATCCCTACTTGTGAATCTACTCTGTGAATCTGACAATGTCCTTGAAAGAGGTGGCAAGAAAATTGCATTATTCTCTTCCACTTTACACTTGGATTGAAAATATCACCTTAAGTGCACTGGGAATCTCTTTTCATTCATTATTTTCCAGGTCACGATATCATTCGCAGGTATTCACAGGCCCAGGCATGTGTCGTTCACTGTCTTACACTGTAACCAATGAGCTTGAATAATTGGTTTTGAGAAGAGAGAGATCATTCAAAGGAAGAAAAGATGGAAATGCATATGCACATGCCTCTTTTGAGGCAGCTGTTATATATAACATGACATCCAAATACATTCAAAAAGTTGTTCTTTTGGTTTAAAGCTTTCATAGCATCAAAACATCTCCTGACGTCTAAGCTTTGCCTCGAGGTGGAAGCTGCAGTGATTTGATTCGGATCATCTGTCAAAACGAAACTCATCCCTTTGCATCTAAAACCACAACACTAATGTTTAGGGGATTTTTATATTTGCATTTTATATCAAGTGTGGCTTTACACTAATTTTAAGCACAGATGACAAGTCTCCACATTTTCATCCTCATCCCTGGCAACCAATATAAGGTATTATATAATACATATATAAATATATATATATATATATATATATATATATATATAATGTTAATTTCCATAACAAAAGAAGACTCTTGGATGCCCTTGCATATTTGCAAATTAAAAGCCGTCTGCAGTGATGGAAGCTTAGTTGACCCAGTTATCTAATCAAGCTGTAACCTATAAACAAGTCCTGCAGAGGAGGCTGACATCTGTCAGAGAGGAGTCACGCAGATGTTCGATGATTGGCTTTTGCAAAAAGCTCGTATTTCTATAGCTCTGCTCACTGCGTCATCGCCACATTGTTCTTGTTCCTGAACATGGGGACAAGTCATCGCTGTGATCACACATATTACACCACAGACTTCCTGCAAAGCTCATGCTTTATTTCTGTGCTGCTGCTGCTGACAACAGTTCCCTCTTTTAACACTGGCTCTGATGGATATCTCCTATCTGTCTGTCAGCCTGGTGTAACTCTTCAGAGAGAGCTGGTACTTTTCACTTGATGCAAGATGCAAAATTTAAGAAAAAAAAAAAAAATAGAAGCAGAGTCCAGCTGTATCGTATCCCTGTCGGATGATATTGATTTAGCACGGGTTATGTAATTCCTTTTGGGGCTTCCATCAGCTACTCCAGTGTTGATTCTCCTGCTAAACATTGAGGATGTTCAGACAGTGTACAGATAAGCAATGCAGCAAAGCTCAGAGCATATTGGATGAAATCACCTGTGATCGGATCTGAGATCTGCAGACATTTATTCCTTTTTATCTGGAAACTACCACTGTCATGGTGATTGTATCAGCTTCTGTTTTGATTTGTGGCCATAAGACTTAGCATCTCAATATTTCCTCAGTTAGTTTGCAATAACATGCAATACGTGCATCCTTTTTGTTTAGAATTCTAACTAATGCAAATTCCAGATTATTTCAAAAGGAGTTAGGGAAACTAAATTAATTCGATGTTCCTCATTGGTCTTCCATTATGTGTTTGATATTTGTACATTTATTTAGAAGCATGAGGAAGAATAGGCATTCAATGAAAACAAAAGATAAAAGCACAGAGGCTGGTGCAGAAATATGAAGCGTAGATAAAGAAAAGAAAAGCCTGTTGCAATGAAAAGGCTCTGACAGCATTAGATTGTGGGTTTAGATGTAACTCAACATTGTAAGGTTTACTATGAATGGTAATTCTCTTGCGGCTACATGTGGTTTTTTGTATTTTTTGCAGAGAGGTCAGTGATCACAGGCGTCCTCCCACACAAGAGAAAACTGTGGTGGAAATTCCAAGTTACATGAATAAACAGAACGACATCTTCACATACCTTCCTATATGGGCTTATGAATTGAATTATAGCTTAAGTGCAATTTGTGTTTAAAGAGGTATTTGACATTTTTCCATCAATATTAGACCTTACTTGAAAATATAAATGATGTCCTTGGATTTCTTTCAGCTTAATTATTGTTGGACTGTATTTATTTTAGACTGCAAATAATACGTTTGCATCTGTTAGCTTTTGCGGAAAATGTTTCATCAGCGTTCTGCCCAATAGAAATGTGCAAACTCAAACAAAACTGGAAACCATCATTGTCTTAATATCATGACGGGCTTTGCATGAAATTCAAACCAGCTTTTATTCTTACTTTCAGATGATTCAGGCTGCACAGCACAACTAAAATATTTGTAATTACTGCCAAAAGAATAATTTGAGAATTGAAGCTGCCTTTCATTGCAGGAGTGGGTCATGTTTTTTTTAAATTTGCGTTCAGGGTTAGTTGTTACAAAAAGCGCTGCATAAAAGCATCTCTTAACGTCCACATACATGATATTACAGTCTTTGATCCAGTTCAGTGAAAAAGGCAGTAAAGTGTAAAAGAGTCTGAGCTCAACAGAGATCAAATGACTCGCTTAACTACTCTCGACTAATTTATTCAAATGAATTTGGTTTGAAAGAGTAGTTCAATATTTTTGAAAGAGGGCGAAGCTCCAACCCTATTCAAATAATAAAAAAATCATCTATCAGCACTTCTAAAGCTCAAGTATTAACACCTGAATCTGAGCTATTTACCAAAAACAACAGTTGTACAGGGAGCTAGGGAGGGGCCAATGAGAAGTGACAAAATGTCAGCAATTCCTTTAAATAGCCAAACACTGGTAGTTTACCTGGTTACGCACAAACCATTAAGGCTGTTTACTGTCTGCAGTGTTATGGGTTTGAATCCAGCCCAGGTCCTATTTATCTCTCTCTATAAAGATTTTTAAAAAAACATTTAAAAATAACATCAGAATTCTGCCGATTTAAATGCATTAGCCATTATTCTGCATGAAATGAGTTGGAATCCTTTCAAATATTCTTACATATACTCCATGCTTAGGTTAAACATGAAGGATAAAAACAGCGCATCAACAAAGTGAAAGTCGTTTAAACTGCAGACCGCTTAGTCTTTGGTAGAACAAATCAACTTCAAACACTGAAGACGAGAGGAGACTTCCAGGAAACACAAGTCGATGTGTCAAAAGCAGAAGCCTTTGGTTTAAATTTGAAATCCCTGCTACATCACAAAAGCACAGTTTTCCTTTGATTGCACCCAAATTTTGTGTGTGTGTGTGTGTGTGTGTGTGTGTGCGTGTGTGAGAGTGAGGGAAGGTTGGACTCTCTGTTGAGGAAAAAAGAGCTGTTAGAAATTAATTGCTTTTCCCCTGGTTGTGCAGTAATTACCATGTATTGTAGTGCGTCAGTGTACAGAGCTGTCGCTGCAGAGCACAGCAGTTATTTGCATAACTCCACTTGATCCTGCTTTACACTTCTGTCCAAAGTAATACACCAGTACATTAATCAAGACTACTCCTCAGACATGAGCATGTGGCTTGTTATTTGAATTTGAAGTTAGTATGCTACTGCACTCTGTAATTCTGGCCCCTTCAAAGAAAAAGCTTCTTCCAAAAACTAACCCAGCAGTGGAAAACCTGAGACTGGAGCAGCGGCTTCAAAAACCAAACCTCTGAATCTATGTGAAAACCACGAACCACAGCAAGAATCCAGTCATTGTGGATTGATTCTCCTCTCAAAAGGGGTTACTCAGACAATCCATTACAGCTCAGGAGGAACAGTGGGTTCTCCACCTACCAGAAGGTTGATGGTTTGATCCCCACTTTACACATGGTCCTTGGATAAGATACTGAACCCCAAATGTGTATGAATGAGTGATAAATGTATGAATATATGTTTGTGAGTGTGACTTGTGTAAAGTGCTTTGAGTGGTTGATAAGACTGAAAACAGCGCCAAATAAATACAGTCCATTAACCATAGTCTGTGAGAAGGAGAAATACACTAACATTATACTATTGTAAAGTATGTTGTACAAAACATGACAATATACATGTTGTATAAAATCTGATATTGACCATATTGAAAAGTATGTGCCACAAAATATGATATTATACTGTACACATTGAAAATGATATTGTTTAAAATGTAAGATTGTACATATTGAAACTTATATGGTACAAAATATGATGTTGTACATATTGAAATGTATGTGGTGCAAAATATGATGTTGTACATATAACCCTGAGCACTTGTGATGTGTCCCAAATGAAAAAGATTTGTAAATTGACCATTCAGAGACAAACATAGCTCAAGACTTAGTGAGAGTGTAAAAGTTCACTCTAGACTTTGTGCACCGTGAAACATTTCTAAACTCAAGGTCTACTTACTAACTTGTTGCAAAGCTTTCTTATCCATTTACTGATGCAGGCCTTGAAATCCAGGGGTTCAAAAAGGGATTTGCATTCAAAAAGTTGACCAATGTTTGGCACAGGGATCAAATAGAAGAAAATTGCAGGTATCTGTAATCAGGTTCAGCGTTGCCCTCAGGTAATGCAGAGAACTCTGAAGTGAAAGGCCCCGGTTTGTAAGGCAGCTTCTACAGGGGTGCACAGCAGCTGAGCATTTATTATTTGATGACTGTAATTTTCAAAAGAACTCAGCTGGCATGACAGGTGGGAGGTTTAATGACCCCTCGAATGGGTAGACGGAGCAGCACCTCGGCTCAGACGATCGGGACACATTGAATTAGTCGGGAGGCTGCTGATCGAAAATTGTGGCATTCGCCGTTGTCTGGCATACGTCTGAAATGAAATGAGTGCAGTGAACATTAGAAAGCTCTCGTGAAAATCAGTTCTCTAAGCAATGCACTGTCAGCGACATCGTTTGCCATATGTGAGACGTGCTTAGCATTATGTTATTGCTGTTATAACGATATCAGCAGCAGCCGCTCCAGTGGCAATGCCATCACACTTATGCCTCAGTGAGGACACAGTGTTTTTCGTTCTCATATCTTGTTTATATATTTTTTTGCCTGACTTGCATTTGTAATTTAGCTCTTTCATCTAAATGCAGGCACATGCACATATAGTACCCACTGTGAATTGAGCTGCAGCTTGGAGTAAATAAATAATCGTTACTATCATTAATGTTGTATTATTGCTATTGTTGTTGTTGTTGTTCCTGGAGCTGCTATCTATGCTGTAATGTGAGAAGGAACTTTTCCCTCTTTGCTTTCTTTCTGTGTTTGGGTGTGAGTAAGCAGATATTGGCTGCTCTCTGAAGTTGATTTACACGACAATTATAGTTTATTTTCCTGAAACTGAGATTGTACAACCTTTAATACTTGTTTTATTCTTAAGTCCATTTGTTTATTAGGTCATTTGGTTGGTTGGTTGTTTGGCTGGTTTGTTTGTTGGCTGTTGGTTGCTTGGTTGGTTGGTTGGTTGGTTGGTTGGTTGGTTGGCTGGTTTGTTTGTTGGCTGTTGGTTGCTTGGTTGGTTGGTTGGCTGGTTTGTTTGTTGGCTGTTGGTTGCTTGGTTGGTTGGTTGGTTGGTTGGTTGGTTGGTTGGTTGGTTGGTTGGCTGGTTTGTTTGTTGGCTGTTGGTTGCTTGGTTGGTTGGTTGGCTGGCTGGTTTGTTTGTTGGCTGTTGGTTGCTTGGTTGGCTGTTGGTTGGTTGGTTGGTTGGTTGGTTGGTTGGCTGTTGGTTGGTTGGTTGGTTGGTTGGTTGGTTGGTTAATTCTTTGGTTGGTTGGTTTAAGTAGTAGTTGTTTAATTTTGCCGCAGCCTATATAAAGGCGGATCCAGAATTACTGTCTCACTTTCTTTAACATTACGTTGTTTTTCTGACTTTTTCAACAATTTCCCAGAAAATAATTAATGGATCTTTTTTAAAAACATGCCTCAGGGACTGTTATCTATTAGTGTTTGTAATTTGGTGCCACTTGACTGAATGTAAGGAGACTGTTGGGCCTTGGCGGAAGTCTGAACTCTACTAAGTACCATTCTAGTTGTTGTTTTTTTCATCTTCACATTCTTATGATAAAGTTAATTAATATGAACATCTAAATGTGACACACAGTTGACCCACTATTTATTATATGTTTCTAAAGTTAAAAGGTAATTTCAAAGAAAGTAAAGAAAAAAAGAAAATCCTCTTAACATCTTTCTATTCTGGGCTCATATTACAAATCATACGAAGAAAATGAAATGTAGTTTTTGAATAAGATGGATAGCACTCTCAAATGCTCTGCTTTAAAACTGAAAGTAAACGGACAATGTTTTCAATGATCTTCTGCTGCGGCACCTTATGATGGATTTTATTGTTGCACCTTGGTTCTGTGAACACCATGAGCCCTTTTACCTCAAGAAACCCCAGAATGTTTTGCCTTCGCACAACAGGGCGAACCACCCTCATCTGAACCCTGACTGATGCATATCCCCTGTTGTGAAGTCAAATTGAAAATGTATTTCTGACTCAGAATTTAATTTGAATAATGAAGCCTTTGGTCCAGAGTAACTGTTGTGATGTGCTAATGAAACCCACTTTGATCTAAAATAACTCAGGAAGCCGAAGCGCACGCTGGACCCATGCATGGAATTCAAACAGTGCTGATCTGCAGAGACTCGAGTCAGGGAGCTCCATGCAGAGCATGCGCACATTGAACAGATAGACATAAGAGTATGAGAAAGGAAAGAACAGTGACAGTGGTGGACAATCAAAACTACATTTTCTCTTTGTCTTTTGTCTCACGGCTTCCTTCTTTTTTTTTTTCTGGTCATCACTCAACCTGAAAATCCTGACAACCCGTCCATTGTATTTCCATTTGACTGAAAGGCAACACAGTCATAGGGGTTGATGGTAAATTTTAGCGGCTGAAATCTGTACTGTTAAAATAATTCTCATTACATAATTTAATGCTATAACTAGAATCATATTGTTGGTTCTGTTTTTTGTTCTCATAAGTCCTCATTTCATTTCTCCGATTTAGCAGCAGCAGTCAAAAAAATGTCTTGGTTGAATTTAACGTGGAAACATATTTGGAGTGTGAAATTCTTCTTAGTTTACTGTTAAACATGGAATAATCAGCAGAGAGCAGCATTCACAGGTTGTATCAGATATATATGAACACTGTGTGCTGGCTTAGCTGGAAGCAGGGTCATGTTTTTGCCCCTGTGTGTGTGTATGCACATAATAAGTCAACAACACATTAATGTGTGGAGCTGAACAAAAGTGTTCAGAAAACAGATTTTCCAAGATTCTTTTGAAGTAATAGAGAGACAATCGAAAGGTTATATCGTTCAGAAAATGATTCCCCATCGTATGATATCATATGATATGTTACATCAGGAGGAAGTCACAAAGAAGATTGTCATTTAGTGTAGTAATGCATTCACTCTTTCGCCAATGACATGTGAGACACACAATCTACAGCCTCTTTAGACAAACAGATCATTCGATATCATAAATTATACATCATGGTTTTATTGGCGTATTGGTCTTTACTGTTGAATGTGTGATGTTTGCTTTTAGCGTGTTTTTTTATGATATGCATGATTGTAAGGTTGTTGCTAAATCTGTTGAACAATTTGTTCAGCGTTCAATGACAGCCTTTGCTGCACATGTTCGAATGTGTTTCCTCCCACGCGCCTGAAGTGTGGTGGAGATTCATACTGTTCTGCGTGTAAATGTGGCTGTGAGTCAGTGATTGTTTGTAGGCTGATATCTGTGACGGACTGGTGACATGATCCAGGGTGTTTTCCCTGCATTCATCCAATGTCTGCTGATATACAAACAACAACTGAGCAAATCATTTACCGTGCGGAGAGAAAAAACAAGAAATTTCATATAAGCCTTTGAATATATCTTCAAATCTTATTACTGGGGGAAACTAGATCATGCCAGGGTTGGCATGAGGGTTGCAATAACAAAATCATCCTAACACTTAATTCTTTTGAACATTATAAGAAACAAATGCAGACATATTTTCTGTCCAGATTGTTTTTATCTTAAATTTCATCTTAGAATACTTTATTTTGAAGGATATACCACATTTTACAGCAAACATGTTACCATGTTAAGAATGCAACAGAGAATAATTTACAGATACTCACATCTACCACTGTGGTGGCAGTGATCTGTACAGTTAACCATAATTGTTTTAGCCTGCAACAAGTCTGTGTGTCATCTCTTTCTGTCTTTTCTTTTGTCATATCGAGACCAAAAAAGGAGGCAACAGTAAATTCTGAGCTTCCTGGAAATACCCAAGTAGGACAAAGGACCAATATATATTTCCAAGTATAGTGAGCTTTTCTGAGTCTTCCTGCTTTACTCAAGACAAGTATAGAGAATTCTTCGGTAAGAAAGTATTAATACAAAGTGAGAGAGCAAAACCTTTGTTTATAAATCTATCGTTACTGTTCTTCTACAATCATTAGTTTCTTTAATTTCAACGAGAGAATCTTAATTGTAATGATGTTACTTGCAATGGAACTATATTTTTAGACTCAGTCAAAGCTCTACTCTGTACATTTTTAACTTACTTGTTTAACTATTAATGTGCATGTAAATGGAGCCAAACTGTTTTTGACACATAATTTAACTTCATTTTTAGGTTCTGACAGTTAAGGTCTTTTCAACACCAAGTTATATTTCGGGAGAAAAGCACAGGGGTTATGGCTCTATTGAGTTCATGGGTCCAGCGTGCAGGACCCCTTGAGCCAAATGGAATCCAGCCATCATTCAACCTATTTTGATTTTCTATCTGTCATGTGTCAAAAGAAAAAAAGACATTTCAGATGATCCCCAGTGAGATCAAACTCCCAAAGATAATTTCCATCCCTGTCCAAACAGAACATTTTGAGTGAGGCAGATGTATTTAGCACATGAATCCCCTGCGACCTCCCCTCTGGGAGGATGTACCCGGACCCCCACTGAGGTTACATCACTGCCTCTGCCCTATAAGCCCCTGATGGTCGATAATTCCACCCAAGGCTCCGAAATGTAAGGGCATCTTTTCACGTCTGTTTTGAATGAAACGCACATAATCCGAGGCTGCTGGACAGTCAAATAATTCTGCTTCTGCAGCTGAGGTGCACCAATCAACTCCCCAATTATCCACAGGCCCTGGCAGATGGAACCATGCTATTTGTGTGCAGCTGGACCCTTTCATTATTTACACTTGAAATGATAATGACATCATGTGTGCACAGCTGCAGTATTTTGCATCCGCACGTCACACGGCTGAGATTGTGTGACAGAATGGATCGGTGGCGGAGGATCCTCCTGCAATATTTACTCGCAAGAGATGGAGGTTTTCTTTCTTGTGGTATTTAATAACAGGGCGGAGATGGACAGAAAATAGAAAGAGCATTTTTGCAAGAGTGATGCGCCCCGGAGTCAGAGCCAAGGAAAGTGCATGGTCGAGATCAGTCAACAACTCAGACACATCACTGCGGCCCATATTTCAATTCTGCCTGTGAAGCTTCTTCTGGGCTTAAACAGATTTTGTTGAGCTGGGTTTCTGGAAAGTTTCTGGTTTCTGGAGTATGGGCGACTCTCTTTGAAGAGTAAAAGTGCTAGTATTTTGTTAAACTGTCCACTTTGTGCAAGAAGAAGATGGGATGACTGGCAACAGGGCTTGGGAATAACAGAGTAGAAGATTTTATTTCATCTGAACAGGTTCAACAAACACAACTCTACCAGGAAAGCACGTATACACTTACAATCATGTCATGTAAACTGCTATAAGATCCTATTCTGGTGATACAGGACCTGGCCAAACATGTCATCAAGCAGGTCTAGAATTTACAATGACACTGAACACTAATCGCTGCTTGTCTGCTCTTGGACCGCTGCTCAATTCACACAGCGCTTAGCCAGATATGACTGAAACGTTGACATGCAGTTCCATGAAATAGAGATCATGGCATTTTACTGGTGCTTTCCACGCATCGGGGCCTTTGGCTGAGTGGGTCGACTCATATGATGCTCTGCTCACATAATCTTCTCTTGACATACTGTTGAGTACCATCTATTTTATGGCGTTTCTGTGTCCCTGGTTAACCTCGGAGTGGGTTTACACTGCTACCTGGCTATTTTTAGAATAATGGGGGTATATATGTTTTTGTAGTTTCTAGCCTTTTGCCAAACGTTTCCATTCAGCACAGCAGCAAATGCAACACCTTTAAAGACACCCCCCCTCTATGTCTATGCACATCAACACGACATGGGCAGCTTTAATCCCGACAGAAGACATATTCAGTGTAGCTCGTCCAGATTTTGTCCTCGTTTGGATCATTGCTGGTGTAGGCGCAGGTGCCCGTGGAGCTGCAGGCCACCATGTGGAAGCCCACCTCTGTCAGCTTGTCAAACGCCTGCTCCAAGAAATTATACTTCAGATAGTACCGGGACGTGTATCTCTCTGGGGGCCGGTCCGGGTCCCTGCTCTCGTTCAGCGTCTCCCCAAACACCTCTTTGGCCAGGGAGGTCTTCCCGCACACCGTGATGCGCGCCACCCGCCTGAATTTGGCGTCGGTCTGGATGTCTCTCCCGATGGTGTAGGAGCCGCGGTATCCTATCGTGATGTAGCCCGACTTTCTGGAGTCCAGGGACGGGGAGCGCGTGGCACCGGTGATCGACATCGCGCGTAAAGTCTCCATGCCCTGCACGGAGGAGCCGCACAGCTGCGCGCCTTCCTCCGTGTCGCTGTGGCTGATCTCCTCGCTGATTGAATTATCCTTACTCACCCGGGGGCTGAGCCGCTTGGCGAGGTCCCGCAGTTGGAAGAAGTCAGCCTCCCTCTGCAGGCGGCTCTTCTCCGGGAAGTAGTCCGGCAGCACCAGGTTCAGGTCCCGCAGGTAGTCGAGGATGTAGCGGAACAAGAAGCCGTCCCGGTCCAGGAAGAAGCGCCCCTTGCTGTCCCTCGCCAACTCCTTGGGCGACTTCTTGCTGAACATGTTCCACAGGAGCGAGTCCGGGACGGCGACCAGAGTTTTGTGCCTGGTGACGTACACCTGTCCGCCGACGTTCAGCTCGATGATCTCGCTGAACGGGGAGACAGAGTCCCCGCAGCCGGAGCCCCCGCAGCCGCCGGAGCCCCCGCACTCAGTGTCGGCCAGTGCCATGTTGCTGTGCGCGCCGCTGCACTGATGTGGGATCAGTGGAGACTCTGAGCAGCGAAGAGGCTGCGGCTTGTTTATGAAGCCTGGGCTTACCGCGTGCGTGTGTGCGCGTGTGTGACGTGTTGACTGTTAAGTTAATATTTAACCGTTACATGGCTGAGTTGTCCTGTATGATCCCCCCCCCCCCAACATACACACACACACGCACATAGGCATCATGCATTCCCTAGCCCCTAACCTTAACCATCACAACCAACTCCCTAAACCTAAAGCTGAACCTGATTCAATTAATCATTACAATTGTATTTGTATATCTCATATTCACAAATAAATCACAATTTGTCTTATCGGGCTTAACAAGGTGAGACATCCTCTGTTCATAACCCTAAAGCTACTAAAAAACCCTATTAACGGGGGAAATAAACCACAGGGAACTCAGAGAGAGCCACATGTGAGGGATCCCTCTCCCAGGACGGACGTGTAACTGAACACATAAACAAAATAACAGGATTTACAACACTGATGAGAAAAAAACTGTTTGTAGCATAATGAAAAAGGGTGTCAATGTTTAAAGTATTTGTACATAAGAGAGCAGTCTTGCTGGAATCATAGTCCCCGAGCAGCCGCCACCATGATCTACAGTCCATCTTCATCATCCACCACCACTTTACTGCTAACCTTAACCCTTAAACCAAGTCTTAACCCTCAAACAGCCCTTTGAATTTGTGAGGACCAGCCAAAATGTCCTCACAATGTCAAAATGTCCTCACAATGATGGTATTGAACCTCATAACTATAGATACACACACACACACACCTTTACAAAGCAGTGTCCCATTAAGCTGCTACAGCTGTCAAGTTGTATAATTCAATTTGTAAAGTTGACGGTAGCAAATTTAAACCTAAACCTTATTCTAACGCTAACTGTAACAATCAAATGCCTAAACCTAAGCCTGAACATAAACCTTATTCAAACGCTAACTCTAAAAGCAAGTTTTAACCCTCAAACAGGCTTTTAACAAAGTGAGGACTTGACTAAATGTCCTCACTTTCCCTTTATGTCCTCACTCTAAATTCTATGCTCAAAATGGTCCTCACAAAGATATAAGTACAAATACACACACACACACAAAGAGAGAGAGAGAGAGAGAGGTAGCATCAGTCTCTTCCAGACACATTTGATTATGTGTCATTTGTTTCATCTTGGCCTTTTCAGTACAGATATAAATTCAGCCTGCTCTACAGGTCTTTAGATTATTTATTGAATCAAATCATTTATGAGAGGATTTTCCTTTTCTTCAAATCCCACAGGATCACACACGGTCGCAAATCATGCAGCTGGTTAAAGTTATTCAGCTTTGAGCAGTGGAAGGAAAATATGGAAAGAGTGACACCCATTGCAGCTCTGAGGGAAATGCAGCCAGCATCGTACACATCACAAACACACACACACACACACACACACACACACAAACAGAAAGATAAAGAGAAAGTGAATTTAACTACATTCATTAATTTACAGTTGAGGATCAAGGTAAAAGGGTGGTTGTGGCTCTGGGGTTAGAGCGGTCAACCTCTAACCAGAAGGTTTGCTGGTAGGTGAAATGAAATGGCCCATTCTCATATAAGTGCTGCACATGGATGCACTGTATGAATGTTTTGGTGAATGCTGGGTGAATGTAAAACTGTCCTTTAAAGTGCTTTGAGTGGTCATCAAGACTAGAAAAGTGCTATATGAATACAGACCGTTTACCGTTTTACCATAAATGTGATCTGAACTGTCACAAGATTGATCTCAAGTGCTTATTTTGTAATGAGTATGAATTACAGTAGAAATGTAAGAATTGAGAAAGCAGTTAGTAAAGAAGTACTTTATATAAATATTACAGTACTTGTTGCATGTGCCTGTGCACTGAAGTCCAAATATGGTATCATGTGCTTCGTTAAAGCCAAGATGGCTCTGATCAAATTCGAAACTCACAAACCATTTGGGCCACCAATGTAAGTTCACCAACAAAAAAAACCAATTCTTTGTGTTTATGAAAGAAATCGAACAGCACATGTCAACAAGTTTCCTCTCGGGAAAAAAAGAGATCAAATCAGTTATAGTTTGCAGCACCTTTTAAAGTGTTTTTATGAATTTAAAGTCAAACTCTTGCGTCTTCTTCTTAATTTGTTTTTCCAGCTGCCTCTGTTCACATGTTCAACTCCTGAAGACACCACGACTGAGAATCTCCACAGATATAAATAACATATATATATATATATATATATATATATATATATATATATATATATATATATATATATATATATATATAGGATCACAAGTTAGTGTAATGCTGATCTATGATAAATGTAAAATAATCAGTACATTTCCCATCAACCTGAGTCATGATTAAGTTGACGCAGTGCAAACTAATCTGCATGTAAACAAAGAAGTTTAAAAAGTTAACTAGCTAGTAATTGATACCTGATTTAACCTGTTAAAGCATTGTCAAATAATTATTCTCTGAAATGAAGAAAGAATTGAATAAAGTAATGAATAATGAGTTGAAATGATTGGATAAAAGAAGTGGACGGACAAAAGCATAAAAATACAAAAGTAAACTGAAGTTGCTGCTGATTTAAGAAGTAATTGATGAATGAAATGTCCATCTTCTGCCATCATGCGTTGTTATAATGTACTTATAGTTCATTTCAATACAAAATATTGTTATAATGATAATTAACTTTATTTGTAAAGCACCTTTCATACAAGAAACATAAATATAAAAAGATGTGAAAATGTAATTCATTTAAAAGAACAGATTTGAAGTTACATTTTTTAATTACATTTAAAAGGAAAGGCAATAAAAAAAGAAAAAGAAATTAAATTAGAAAAAAATGCATAGAAAAAGAAAAGAAAGAAAATTATAACTGGCAAGTGCAAGATCTGTTTTTATTGTTTCTTTTAAAGACGTTTACTGGATTAGCTGCTCTGATATCTAGCGACAGTCAGTTCCACAACTTCGCAGTCATTTTTAAATTTGTATTCTTATAAATGTAATTTTTACATGTTACTTAAAATCTGTTCTTGTAAATGACTTACATTTTCACATCTTTTTATTTTTATATACATGCTTCTAAAATCCTCAGATTTTCTTTCTGCTGTTGTTGGGAACCTCTTACCATTAACTTTTAGAGTGATATTTTGATAATGACATAAATGTTGTGTAACATTACAGAGGTCTTGTGATGATCAGCGTGTGATTTGCTGAATACTCCCTGTTCAGAACTTCCCATTGCAGAAAATTCCCAAAGTCTGTCGAAACAAAACAGGTTGTGAAAGGTAGCTATGTTCCGGTCAGGGTTTTTTGGTTCAGTCCGACGTTTTAAACACTTGAACACTCTGAAGTTAACTGTAGATTTCAAACTCAGACATTTAAAATCAAAACGGATTTCCCAATACATTGTCTACCAAGCGGTCAAAAGAAACGAAAAAGCCAAAAGAAAAAAAGAATCAAAGATGAGGACCTGTCATTGTGAAACTTCTTACTTCTCCTCCTGGCTGTTTGTACACAGTTTGGAAAGTTGGTAGTCCTGCCCTCAGACCGTGTCATGACACATAAAAGGCGTCTGCACATCCAAAATCTAGCATTTGAGGAGATTGTGGAGCTGCAACAATGCTGCGCAAGGTATCACACATTTATCTTTTCTTCTGATACAGATTGTCTCGTGGTTTTCCAAGATTTCACGACATGTTTTAGACAAATACAAGCAGCATATTTGAGTTTCTTAGTCTCTGAATTGCAGTTTGGTCTGTGTGAGTTTTGGAACTGACTGGCCCTGCTTCACCTCACCAGGGTATTACAGAGAGCTTTGGAGCTGCCGTCCATTCCCTCAGCACCGCTCAGCTGACAGATGGGGTGATTAACAGGAGCAAAAGGATGATTCTGGACACCCTGGGTGTTGGGTTATTAGGAACCAGGACAGCTGTCTTCAACAAGGCTCTCACGCACAGCCAGGTACAGTGAACTGTTTGACTAGTTACTAGAAAATAGAAGTTAGCGACACCAGCGACCACAGATAAATGCTTTCTTGGGGCTAGAACGCAGAGTCATACTTAAGACTGCTGGCAGAGGGTAAATACAGTAAGATTGTTATTCATGTCGGCAGTAAAGACATCAGCAAAAATCTATATTGATTCGGTGTGTACATATGCAAAGACACTGTTGGACGGCATTCATCCCAGTATGGTTGGAGCGGTTCTCATAACTAGAAATATCACAATGTATTAAACAGTCAACACCTTTACGGTCCAGAGTTGAGACCAGGAGGCAGAGTTGCGGTCTTACACGCTTCTCTGTGTTTCTATTAGAGCCGTCACCCCCACGTCATCCCATAGAAACTGTCTGCCCCCCCGACCACCTGAATTAATGAAACCAAAAAGTAAACAGAAAGGTGATACATTCAAACCTAATAAAAGTTATCTATCAAGAGTCATTTTAATTTTCATAACATCCTTCGAGGGGCGTACTAAATTGCTGTTTATTATTAATCGATCCCAATTCACAAGGTCTCGATTCGATTCAATATCTGTTCAGTTGAGGATATTTCATTGTAAAATACAAATTTTGCTTGGACATGTTTAACTGTGCAAGGAAACCTCTAACTTGGTGCGTTATTAAAAATTTGAAGGCAGGCCTGTCACAATAACAATTTTTGTTGGACGATAAATTGTCCCAGAAATCATTATGATGAATCATTTTGAAACTATTTCATACCACTGATATGACAATTTTACAGCATAATCATTCACCCTTTCAAAGAGCAATGAACTCAATTCTTAAGAATATTCAGTCTGACATTTGAATTATATTAAAATATCCTTGATGAATAAGGATATTTAAATATAAATTAAACCACACACACCCACAAAAGTAAATAAGAAGGACTCTCAGGCTATGTTGTCACCAGCTCAGTAAACAGGATGGGATGGTTATGGTTTAAATGAGCTTTAGCTTTGTATTGTATTAGGTTAATATTCCAGCGTTTCCCGGAGCGAATCAAAGAAACTGAAAATGTCCCTTGATAGAAAAAAGGTTCCCCACCCCCGTTTTATGTAAAGTGCCTTGAGATAATGTACATTATGATCTATACAAATGATATAGAATTGAATTAAAATACATGACATTGTATGTATATGAAGCTTTTAAAACCTAATGGGAAACTAAATTAAGGGAAACCACTATTTCTTTTACATGTTCACATCACTCATCTTATTACACTTTTATCCATGGATGACAATTTATCACCTCTGCCAAGGAGGTTATGTTTTTTGTTGTTTTGTTTGTAAGCAAGATTTCACAAAAACAACTTGGTGGAGGGATGTGGTACTCGTTCCGTTTTCAGAAGCCCAATCCAGGAACTTTTTTCACTTTCTTTAATATTTAGGGATGGGACAACCGTTTCAAGAAAAAAAAAAATCGAAATTTGTTGCAACATCATTGCTTTAAGGAGACATTTGGGCCTTGGCGGAGTTGTGCACTCTACTGAGGTTCATTCTTGTTTTGCTATTTGCCCAGAATTGTTTCCTGGAAGTTGGTAAACTTATTTTCACATCCCTTTTTGTGTGATTGCAGTCGTTCATGTCTGAAGAGAGGAGCAGCGTCTGGGGTAAATCCAACATAACTCTGCCTCCCCACTATGCTGCATTTGTCAATGGCATCGCTGTAAGTTTGTTCAAATAAAAGCATCATGATATACAGAAAGCAAAGATGTGGTGTGGTGCTGTTTTGACCTGATTATTATGACCACAGGTTCACTCCATGGACTTTGACGACACATGGCACCCTGCTACTCATCCCTCGGGAGCCGTGCTGCCTGCGTTGCTGGCCCTGGTAGAGACCCTGCGTTGCCGGACCTCCGGTCTCGAACTGCTGTTGGCATTCAACGTTGGCATCGAGGTGCAGGGCCGACTCATGAGGTTCTCCAGAGAGGCGCACAACATCCCTGAAAGGTGACGTACTTTCAAATGTTGCCCCAAATATGAAATTAGTGCAAAGTTCTGTCTCATTGAAAGTTAGCATAGACTGGAGATATTATAGCACAGAAGAGCTGATTCATCCGAATGACATAAAGACCAACACCTACCTAAAGTGGTGTCTATTCATGACCATAAGTTGGGTTTTAGAGAGGGGGGGTGGGGGGATTTTAGTCTGAGATAATCACAGCATTTGAGAATGATGTGCAAAAATGCAACATTTCAATGTCCCCCAGTAGATTGTGGATTGAAACCACATTTTTGGGGGGGGATCTGCACCCTCATAGATATCAGTCCCTCAAACATGCCTGATCTTTATCACCAAGATCCATGAATTATTCTCTGAGAAATCAAGAAAAATGCTCTGTTTCACAATATTACAGAAATTGTAAATCACATTTGAAAAGACGCAAAAGATGAGAAGTTGAAGACCAATTAAGTTTATTTTATTTATTTTTTTTTTCCTGCACCTGCCCCCTTATCTGGATCCGCACCAATATTTAATGCTAACTTCCCTAACTCATGCCCCACCACTCCACAACATGTCATGAGAACTGGTTAAGCAGTTGTTGCATAATCCTGCTTGCTAACTAAACAAAAACCACAGATGACATAACCTCCTTTGCAAAGAAAACTTCTTTCAAGGACCTTTTTTCATTTCAATAAATAACCAAACCCCCAAAAATCACTGACTACAAATGATTCCACCCAGCCTTAATCAAAGCCTTAGCTGCTATAATAAACTTGGATGTATCCTCATAGTTTGCTCATCTTTCTCTCCCAGATTCCACCCCCCCAGTGTTGTTGGGGTGATGGGCAGTGCTGCAGCCTCAGCCAAGCTCCTGGGTCTGTCCCCTGCACAGTGCACTCACGCTCTGGCCATCGCGGCCTCCTCTGCTGGGGCGCCCCTGGCCAACGCTGCCACACAGACCAAACCCCTCCACATAGGAAACGCAGCTCGCAGAGGCCTGGAGGCAGCTCAGCTGGCCCAGATTGGACTGGAGGGGAATCCAGACATCCTGGATCTGGACCGCGGGTTTGGGGTTTACTACAAAGACTACAGTCCCTCAGCGATGCCAGATTCTGCTTCCAGTGGCTTTAAATGGATTCTGGAAGATCAGGACGTGGCCTTCAAGCGCATTCCCGCTCACTTGGGGATGCACTGGGTCGTGGATGCAGCTCTGGCAGCTCGAGGGAAGCTTGTGAGAGCAGACAGGAACTTTGACCTCAGGCAGATCCGGCACATCACACTGCGAGTTCCTCCGTCCAAGTACATTGACTGCTCCTCACCAGCCACAGAGCACCAGGCCAGGCACTCGTTTCAGTTCAACGCCTGCTCCGCGCTGCTGGATAACAAAGTGACGGTGGCCTCCTTCAGCGAAGCTCAAATCAGCCGAACCGCTCTGAGGGAGCTCCTGTCCAGAGTGAGGGTGGAGACGCCTGAGGACAACCGGCCCAGCTTTGACGAGATGTACTGCGAGGTTGAGTTAGAAACAGTCGAGGGGCAGAGCTACACAGCCAGGTGCGATACCTTCTACGGCCACTGGAGGAAGCCACTGAGTAACAAGGACCTGGTGGATAAGTTTAGAGTTAATGCTTCGTCAGTGTTGTGCACAAAGGGAGTGGAGGGATTGATCGATGTGATCGGAAACATTGAACGAGTGAATGAATGTGAGATCCTGGGTTCATATCTGAGGATGACAAGTAGTCCACACGAGCAGTTATACAGCGTAAGGTATATGTGATTGTACTGTATCTAAATTTGGAATAATCCTCGTAATATTTTGTATTTGAAATTCAAATATCCTTGTAATTTAAAATCCTTGTAAAAATGTCTGATAAACGTTTTTAACATGACATGTTCACGTGCACTAAATGTTTTTCTTCTGTGGTGGAGGAGTCTGAAATAAAATCAACTGAAAATGTCCACTTTTTCATTTTATTGCATTTTCTGTACAATACTCTTCCTGCTATTGATTTTCAAATATGTGATCAATACTACTGTTGTGACACTGATCCGCTGCTTCAGAATATAATCCAGTAACACAGAGTTAACAGATCTTTGTCATAGTTATAGATAATCCTGGATGATGTGCACATTTTTTCTACAAACGAGTATCTGGAAGTGCTTCTAATCGAGACGATGCTTTATCTTCTTCAAAATCAGCTCAGCAGGCAACCACCTCTTCTTCTCTTAAACTCTCCTTTGAGTTCCAGTCAAGTCAAGCCAGCTTCAGCACGTCCCGCACCATCGACCCGATCCCGTCGAAGATCTCGTGGATGGGAGCGTTGCACATGAATGCGCAGGTGGTGACCAGCTTGTTCTTCTCGTCCACGTGACTCTCGCCCACGCCCTTGCTCACGTGTTTGCAGCCCAGCTGATTGATGGCCTCCGCGGTGCCTGTCGTGTCTGGGTACCTGGCGTGAAGAGAGCAGGACCAAACAGTGTTCAGTTACAAAAAAGAAGATCTTTGTTAGTTAAAAGAAATGCATCAGTGAGGCTTTCTTATCTTTAGTTTATCAGAAAATCCCCAATCTGGGAATATAGCATCACAACTAAGAAAACTGTGAGTCTTCAGATTATCAGATAGGACGAGAACGAGCCAAAATATCTGACAAAGTTATCGAGAAGTTAAAATCTAAGTTTAACACAGCAAAGATGGACGACTTGACTGCCCCCAAAAGGTAATCACGTCAATCACCCCCTGGTGGCTGGCTGCAGTATAGGTCATAAACCCTGCCTCCTCCATGTCAGTGGATCACATGGACCAAACTCAAAAGTGAAATAAATGTTTCTCAAAGATGATTTCTTTCATTTTAGATAAAGCTAATTATTTTAGAAAGTTTGGTTGCAAATAGTTTGATGATGATATAAAAATGGGTCGTAACATCATGAGGGACAGCTGAGACTGACTCGTGATTGGTTGGCAGGACCGGACCCAAACACTGTGGCTTTATCCCCGATCGCTCTAAACTTTGAATATCAGGTTTGGTCAGACTCACTTGTCGTCTTTCTCCATGCCGACGGTGACCTCACAGCCGGGGAGCACCTTGGCAGCCAGGACAGGCGAGATGCAGCAGAGTCCGATCGGTTTGCCCTCGCCGTGGAACGCCTGCAGCGCCGCCTTGACCTCGTCGTTAACGGAGCAGTCCTTCCCCTGCACCGCCCACGTACACAGGTTCTTCGCTGCCCCGAAACCACCTGACAAACATCAAAACAGAAGAAGAGTTGAGAATATTCTATACAATCACTGTATAGACAGGAGTGAATTTAGACTGGAAAATAAATCATGTTGCTACGACCACACCTGGGAAGATAATGGCGTCGTGGTCTTTGACGCTGAGTTTGGACAGGTCCTGGATGTCTCCCCGAGCCAGGCGTGCGCTCTCCACCAGCACGTTCCTCTTCTCCTGGGATGGTTCGCCCTTCAGATGATCCACCACGTGCATCTGCTCAATGTTGGGGGCAAACATCTTCACCTGCAGCAGAAAAAAGACAAAGGTCTGGACTCTGATGTCATCACCAGAAATACATAACACATAACTCCAAACACGTTCTTCCACCAAATCTGGATTATTATGATGATCTGCACCAAATTTTACAAAAAGTTCTCAAACCCATAAATTTGTTATATCAAGAGCCATATGTTATTTGAAGTTGTTGAAAATGTTGATAAAAAAAATATCTAAATCTGCTCCTTTAACCATATCCAGACCAATATGTAAGGTTTTCTTCCATCACTCCACTAAGTTTGGTACAATAGTGTGTTTCATCTAAATTGTACGAATTGTTGTTTTCTTTACCCGAGAATGGACCCTTTATATTTAAGTACTTCATATTTACATCAGGAGTGGGTCCTCTCTACGGAGGCCGCCATGTTTTTTTTACAGTAGCCCAGACTGGACAAACTAAAGACCTATTGAGTTTTTATGACAACTGAAGGCTACGACAGGTTCTCTTTCCTGATTGGAACATGCAACATCACCACTAGATGTCCCTAAATTCTACACACTGAACCTTTAAATACAAGTGAACCTTTACAATGGTTTACAGTCATGCACAATGTGTTTGTGTTTGTGTGTGTTTGACCAAAGTCTGTTGATGTTTTGTGTCTCTAAACGAAGTAGAGCGAACTATGATGCATGTGTTTGTTGTATGGTTCATATTCTGTTCTACTGTAGCTGTGGGATCCACTGGGTCTAACTTCAGTTGCTTTGCAGGTTGACGCCGGGTTCACACAGGACGCGGAAGCCTCTCTGACCTGAAGCTTAAACCTGCAGCGTGTTTCTCCAGCTTTAAATCACACACATGCAAGACGTCAGCAACATCAACAACAACAACAACAACAACCACCACCACCACCACAACAGGAAAACAACAAAACTGTTCAGTAGGTTGCATTGAATCAAAGTACAGATAATCTGCTTGTAGAGGGGGTCACGCACGCGCGCACACGCACACTGTCACACACTTACACAGACACACACACACACACACTTACACTCGCTCCTCCTCTGCTCAGGTGAACCAGAATAGCGGAGGCCTCGTGGATCTCGCTCCCGTCGTAGACGCCACATCCCGCCAGCACCACGGCCACGCGCTTCGCCATGTGTGCGGAGTAATAAGTTTGAGAGACGGTGTGAACGGGGCTGAGGGTCAGCAGGTGACGAGCACTGAGCCGCAGCACAGAAAACAGCATGGTGGAGGGACACAGAGAGGACGCCCCCTATCTGCCAGCTTCTTCTTCTGCTGCAGTTTAAACATGTGCACACAGGCGTCTGCAGTGCTGTAGCGCCACGCCGTGGTGTAAAGTTTAGACCTCACAAGCCAAAATAAAAATGTAATTAAATGAAAACTGTATATGCAAAAACAAGCCAATTTAACACAATATGCCAAAAAGTGCAACTATACTTCTTACTAGACGGTTCATATTTTGTACTTTTCTTGAGTACTGAAAACTATTATTTGCCGTGATATACATTTTATATCAAATTAAATATATATATATATATATATATATATATATATATATATATATATATATATATATATTTATTCATTTATTTCCCTGTTAGTTTCTTTGCATTTTCACATTTTAGTTTCTTCTGGGACTCGTGTCATGTGATGTCGTGTAATCAACAAAAGCACGTGAGCGGTGATGCGGAAGTGAGGGAGAAGTATCATGGGAAGTGAGTCGGTTGTGTCTGTAGGAAACATGTCGGGGTCAGTTGTGTGTTTGTTAAGCCTGCTGCTGTTTCTTGATGTCGGTGCTCAGCTCAGGGACAATGTCCGGCAGCAGTGGCCGATTCCCTACAGGTACCAACACTCCTCCATTACTGCAGCATGTTCCTCTGTGTGTGGCGTGAAGTCATGTGACTGATTCTTAAAAACTAACTCGATTTAATTTACTGTCCGCGTCAAAAACTCGGTTTAAATCAGCTTCACTTTCATCACTGCCACGTTTTATGTGTTTTACGTTTATTTTAGCTGCTAACCAGACATTTTAATTTGTGCAGTGGAGTAGTAGATATTAAACTGAGTTCAATCTTAACTTATCTACAAACTACATTAAAGTAATTCTAAACTAAAAAAGTATTTTTTGCAACAAGAGTACCACACAGGACATTTGTAATACTTGTTTAGGACTTTTTTTTTCTATAATTATTCTGAAGTTTTACTTGTGGAAGAAACACTGGTACAATCATACATTTAATTCAACTAATCTGATCTTGTTTAACTTTTTCCAGAACAAGAATACTAACGTTGACATTTGTAATCCTTTTCTATGGTTTTTCATATAATGACAGATATTGTATATACGTTGTCGTTATTGAGCAAAAAAAAAATCACATGACACAATCGTGGATATTTCATTTATGTCATTTATTTATTAAATGTGTCTCCAGTCCATGATATGGAGCACAAATACATACAAAAACCAAACAGTGGCTGAACAAATGGTACTTAAAAGTTTAAACATAACTGATCAGTCTATTCATCAGGCAAAATGTGGAGTCAAGCTCCAACTGTCACCACAACCATCCCCATTTGATCTATAGACTTTTAATTCAGTTAATTTCAATCATAAGATATACTACACTAAGTTGTCAGTTTTTTCGGTACATGGAGGCAACACCACCACTTATCACTTTAACTAGGTGTTGTGACTTGTTGATTCATGTGAACTCTGGGGATTTATCCATTAAATATTTAGAAAGAGAGTTTCAGGATTATTGAAAACTAAATTAAATGTTTTTATTTTAATCATAAGGAACGACCTCATGTGATCATAACCATGGAAAAGAAAAGCCTCTGTATTGGTGTAAAACCTGGTGTGGTACATTCCTCATGTCCTCCCCAGACGGTTTGACCGTCGGCCTGCTGCCGACTCCTACTGTGAAGCTCTCTTCCCGTTCTGTCCCACCGGAGACGGCGATGGACGGATGCCCTCCATGAGCGACACTGACGTGATCTCAGTGTACAGACTGCAAACACCTGTGTGGGAATTCAAGTACGGAGATCTGCTGGGGAAATTTGTAAGTACATCGATCCTCTTGTGGTCAGACAAGCTGGTGATTTAAAATCATTTCTCTTAAGTGACAATCAATATTACTGCAAATATAATTTTTGTTAAACAAACTAAAACTAAATAAACACATCCTGGAAACATCTGTGCAGAAAGAAAGTGCAAAAAACGGAAATGTGCAACTATATTTGCAACTGTACACACTTCCTCCTCACATAAAGCCAGTATAATGTTTCTGATTGGTCCACAGCATATCATGCATGATGCCATCGGGTTCAGCAGCAAAGAGACGGGGGCCAACTACACCATGGAGTGGTATGAGCTGTTTCAGCTGGGAAACTGCACCTTCCCTCACCTGCGGCCCGACGTGTTCGCACCTTTCTGGTGCAACCAGGGAGCCGCCTGCTTCTTCGGCGGCATCGACGACCCACACTGGTCACAAAACGGCACATTGGAGAAGTTAGGAGAAGTAACTGGTGAGGAAATATGAAAACGAGTGGATTTGTTTTTGATCGATTTACGTATGAATCCACAGCTGAAAGTAGTCCCCAAAAAGTGCATCATTTTTGTCATATTTGAGATTAATTTGCTCAAACCCTCCCAGCTGTTTGGAGAAATCACTCTCTAGCCTTTTGAAGAATTGAAACCGAAAGATGGACTAACACCTTCATTTGTGTTCGGAAAAGTCTGAAATATAGAAAAATACCAGTATTATCATTTTCCAGGCTATAAGTGTATGTACGATCAATAATGTGGATGTAGATTCATTTTATTCTTGCAGTTGGTTTTTTTAAATTTTCATATTGAAATAATCCACAGAAATGTAGTTGTAGAGTTAAAAACATCTCATCACTTAGAAATAAAGAAGCCTAGCATTGTCAATGTAGCATCACAAGCTGAAAAGACATCTGACCAGGTTAATTGTTGATATATGATGCCGCTGCATCAGTCCACTTTAAATCCGGTCATTGAACGGAAGTTTAACTGTGGACAGCGATAATAATATTAATACAAAATATTTCTTTATATGCGAATTATGTTCTTTTATTCTTGAATGATCCCTTTGTCTCAGTACTGCCCCCTGTGGAATATGGGAAATTATCCACATATCAAATCTCAATCACTTTATTGTTTGTTTTGCATTTTAGATTATTAAATTTTTTTTACTTTTTGGAGACACAATAGCTCAGTTGTCTAATAGCAAGAAGGTTCTAGATTTGATATTTCATTGGTATCAAGATGCCCACTTCTCCCCATTGCATTCTGGGAACAGCTACAAGACCTCTCATGATCCAGAAATAAGCAATTTCAATAGCAAATCGATAGATAAATGGATAATTAAACTTTCAAATGCCAATTCTGGTTCCGTGAGTGTTTATATTGACACAATTTCTCTGGAATCCAGTATTGTGAGTTGTTTAAAATTATAAATTATTTACACACACAAAGTTTTTATTTGTGCTTCCTGCTCAATACTTACTGTTTACTAGTTTTCCTTTCTCTCTCCAGGGGGCCAGTTCAATGACATGGCTCAGTGGGTCCAAGACGACAACGAGACCGGGATCTATTACGAGACGTGGACAGTTCGCTCGGACCCCGGACCTAATGCCACAGTGTGGTTCGAGTCTTACGACTGCTCCCAGTTTGTCCACCGCACATACAGGAAACTCTCTGAGCTCGGAGCCAAACTCTCCAGTCGATCACAAACCAACTACACCAAGATCTACCTGTACAGCGGAGAGCCCAGTTACCTCGGCAACGACAGCGCCATATTCAGTCAGCCCGCTCTGAAGAACCTGGCAACGGACATCCGTAAATTTTACCACAGGTTCCGGCCGCACCAGTCGTTTATAGACTTCACCATCAGTCTACTGGAGGCGTATAAAAAGGTTGTGCTGGACAAGAGCTTTTACCTCTACTACAACTTTGAGTACTGGCATCTGCCAATGAAACCTCCTTATGTGCAGATTACATATGAAGAGGTGCCTTTGCCTTAACGTCCCATCTGCACCAATCATTTTCATTAAGAATGAATCAGTCTATTAACTGATCATCCGAAGTATTAGCGATAAATAAAAAGCTGAGAAACGGCACATCTTCACATTTGAGAAGCAGAAACCAGTGAATGTCATTTAAATGATGGATTATTTAAATAATTGTCGACGCTCAAAGTAACATTTTTGATGATTAATGATGTTCATCAGCTGATTTTGCTCAGTTTAAAGTGCCCTCTGCAGTTTTTTCGTAAAGAAACATTCTGTTATCATCCAGTATTTCTCACCAAAATGCACTGTATGTATCCTCAAGGCTTGTTTACTGCCGTTTCTTCTTCATAAAACATTTGCAGACCTCATGTTTTGAATGTTTCACACTGTGCTTTCTTCTACCCGTTTGTTTGCTGCCTCTCTTGGTGCATTGCTGAACTGTGTCATCTCTACCTGCTGATGAAGAAAATGTGATATGATCTCCAGAACAGCTACTAAATGGAACTTTTCATTAGATTGTCTTTTTAATTGGTGGACTTTTTTTGTTAATGTTTAATTGGTGACAAACTGACCCTTCACTTTAATCATCGGTGTAAAAGTAATCATTTCTGCACTGTTGTTCAGGAGAGCTTGAATGCTTTCCTAACTCGCTGCTTAAATACTGTAAATATGTACAGGAAGAAACTCATTTTGACAAGAGGTTTGTAAAAATGGAGAAAAACTATTTCCATATATAGAAAAAGTGCCTGTTATGTACAGAGTGTAATAAATATCACCCTAATCAAGCTCTCAGGTGGGACTATGTCAAACTTTGAGCACATTTCCCAGCAGAGACTCTGAGATGTTTGATAATTATGGACAAACTATTGTAAAGTATATGAGGATGTTCACCAAATGAACAAGGACTGTTTCACACATCATTTTCTGTTTTTACGGATTAAAAAAAACCTGCAATTATTTAAATTTTTTTTACTTTACACTTGCATTTTATGTAGCAGGATTCTTTTATTTCGTTTTATTTAATCTATGATGTACTTCAGTGTTTGGAAAAGAATGAAATGACAGCTGCAGAGTACATTCAGAAATTTTATTACCGGTATAAGATCACATATCCAAAACAATTGTCATTTCAAGACAGGTGACCAGTAAAGCAAAGTAGACAAAGCATTTGCCAAACAGAAGCAACACTTAAGGACAGCATTGTCAACACCAGTTTATTCCAAATAAAACTTACCGGAGGAATCGCAGAACAACTGAGGTGAAAATAACTATTACTGTGAACAGGTGTCTTTATGAAAGAGAAACGAGAAGCGCTATTAAGACACAACCTCAGTTCGAAGCTGCTGTCATTAACTATTGTTTACTGCACTGCATAAATTAATACAAATAATCAGGCGATATGTTACTGTACCGTTAAGATGCTAAAGTACACGAGCATAAACAATCAGCACAGGTATCTACTTCAGTGACCAGAGACCCATACAATAATAAACTATGTTAGATATCCTGCAACTTAAGTGTCTCAGTTTGTAGTTTGTGTTACAGTTTAGCTTCATTAAGTGTCTACATGAGAATGATGAATACAAAGGAATGAAGTCTGGCAGAAGTTGTAAAAAGCAAAAATCTTGGTTTTTACATAAATCCTAATGGCATACTGCGACGTCCAAAAGTTTGGACACTACTCGCAATTTAAAATTTGCATTTGATAGTGATTTTGCAAGCAATTTAAAGTTTAAACTTTACATTACAATACATTTCATTTAGCTGACGCTTTCATCCAAAGCAACTTACAATAAGTGCATTCAACCATGGGGTTGGATATCTAGTGCTTTTCTGCTGCAAAACAAACGATCTTTTATACAAATTCTTACAATTTTGGCCTTTCTCTGCATAAAGAGTGCAGGGTCAAATTCCCTGAATGGAGTGTGCTACATCTTTGTTTTAATCTCCATATATTGATATATTATGTTAAAAAATTGTTTCGCAGTGAAGTCAGAACTTTTACACCACCTGCCTGCAACAAAGCCACAAAGACGGAAGTGGAACCAATAGAACCAAATCCTGCTGCTGGTCTGCTTGCTGGTTAAAATGAGTGCTTTCTTTTTGTATAACTCAAAAAGAAGAAATTAATTACAAAAGCAGTATCCTCATCAATAAATTACACAGCCTGACTTCTCTAGTGACAATAGTATGAAAATTATCCATCTAGCAAAGGATAACTTGCACTCTTATAAAAGACACAAGCCATTAAGGAAACTTCAAACCCCGACAGAGGGTACATTTCTATTCATAATAATAATCAAACACACAGCGTTTTATATACAGATTCATTTGACTTCCTTCTTAAAGGAAAAGAACATTTGTTTCACTCATCTGACTTGCCAAATCTCTTTCGACTGAAATGGTTTGGATGATATTGGGCAACGGGAGCATGAAGGAAAACTGGAGAGACGGTGTTTGTAATGAGACGGGTGAATACACTGCTTCCTTTCCTGCACGTACAATGTGATAACATGATACAGAGCAATGTGTGGGCTAACAAGGAGGGCAGGTATTCACGACAGGTTCAGAGCTTGAACAGGCAAATAGCAGAAGACACAAATGAAACCTACATAGGAAATATATTCATTTAATGCACCTGCAAGACAAATTGATTGTCTTTTGCATTCTCGGCGTGCACTGTGAGCAAATAGCTGCAGAGACTCGTCGATCTGTTGAATAACTACAAAGATTCAGACGTGCCTGTGCAGGGTTTGTATTTACAAAGAATCATTTCTCTGCTTGCTTCTTTTTCAATCAGTAATTGCAGATTTATCACTTCAATATATTGTTCTTGGTGTCAAAAGCCCAGTACAGCCTCAATAATCAGCAATTAAATCTGGGTCCAACTAAGGCAAACTGTTAACAACAATCGTTTCATTGCTTTTCATGTCAAGCAGAAGGACTTGGTTTGTCCTAGTGATTATTTGGTGTTCACGTAAGGTGCTTAGGAAATAAGAATAATAAAACAAAAATATTTTTTTTCAAGCCAATTTATGTACACTGCTGGAAAAAAATATCTGCAATAACTTTAAATAAATAAAGCCATTTGGAAATCCTCCAATGGCATATTGTGTTACAGAGTGCAGAGTTGCTATCGCAGACTGGATTTAAGTAAGCCGAGTGGTAGTGAAACACCATGCAATCGTGTTCCTTATTGTCCCAAATTACTCCACGACATTAAAGCGCGCACACACGCACACGCACACACAAATATATAGATTATCATAACCAGGCTACAATGTCCAAATATGTCAGTTTAGAGTTATAAAAATAACTTTTTTTGTCAAAAATGTCCCCCTGCACTGGTCTGAAGAACATGTGAAGAAGCCGGCTTGTCGAGTGCTGTCTCCACGTTGGAAAAAGCAGGATCCACAGTCTGATTTCTACCACGTGAGATTTCTGTGGTGTTTGCACTGCATGACATTGTGTAGCAGGCGGCTGCCGCACTATACCCTTGAGCTGCACTCTACACGACACAGGGGTTCAGCAAGTCTATGCTCTCCAGGATGGCACCAAACATTCCACTACAGCTGAGCATTTAAAGGCTTTTCAGTGCAAACATGGAGGCCGTGTTCTACACCACACGCTTTTCACGTACTGAACTGCTCTGGGGATTTACTTTACCATGTCGGCATCATGTCTGGGAACCAGACCCGGCCCAGGTGCTTCGAAACCTCCCAGTGAATCTCATCCAGGGAGTATTTGTGATCGGGAATCAGCACCTCCTCCATGATGGAGAGCTGGGACAGCCTCTGGCCGCACATCTTCACAAACTCCACAAAAGCACTGCAGGAGACTTCGCACTCCCCCAGGCCGATGGCTGACAGCTGGGTGCAGTGCTTCGCGATGCGGATCAGCTCCTCGTCCAGAGGGCGCAGGCCGTTGGCGCAAACCACCAGCTCCACCAGACGGGGGCAGTGGAGGCCAACACGGCCCAAGACATCCTTGCTGACTGAGCGGCCGAAGTAGAGGTGTGTGACAGGGGTTTCCTCGTTGAAGAAAGGACCAAACTCGTTTTCATAGAGAAAGAAGTACATGACCAGGTTGAATTTGGGCGAGTGCCGCACCATAGCGTCCCAGCTGCTCTTTTTGATGGTGTGGAAGTGCTGGCCAGGGTTCTCGCTCACCACGTCAATACGCAAGTGTTCCAGGTGGACGTGTTTCTCCGAGGAGAGGGCCAGCAGGAGTTCGTCACTCAGGAGGTGGTAGTTCAGTGCGAGCTCCCTCAGCCCGTGACACTGGTCTGCCACACATAGGATTCCTAAAAATACACAGATTGTGGTTTTAAAACATAAACAAACTTTTTTTAAGTCGACTAAAGATGACAGAATTCCTAAAAATCTATTGCCATCAACGGCTCCAACGCAAAAAAAATATCCACTATATTTGCCAGAAGTTGCAGTTGAACCAGCATCATTATCATAGCTGACATTAAAAAAAAGTTGCAGGAAAAATGCACGCGAGAGGGGGAAACTGGAAAGCAGCAAAATAGTTCATTTATAATATATCACAAAAATAAAAATCAGGACAAAGCTGCTTCTTTCCGATGTTGAGCAGTGAACCAGTCGTAGGAGTCTTTACTGTGACTGTACCTGCGGGAGAGACGTGAGGGCAGCTGCTCATCTTCAGCAATTTCAGGGTGTCACTGTTATTGGCCACCAGCACCTTCAGAGACGGATCATCGACTGGCGTGTCGTCAATCTTTAGCGAGGACAGCGACTTGGAGTTGACGAACACCACAGTCAGAGCTGAGATGAAGTGAGACTATGGGAGGGGTGAAAAATTATGCGCTGAATTATAAATCACTAAGAGGCCGACGGCACATTTTTAGAAGTGGCAAGATGAAAACCAGGTCTCGGATTTTCATGGACAAAATGGTTATTTTAATAATATGGATTTGAAATGAAGATGGCCAAAGCATATATTGCAGATCAATGTTACATTTTTATTTATCTTGAAATGGGGGGATAAAATGTCTGATTTGCACGGTATTCATTTTTTTGTCTATTAGCCCTTGTGTGGGTGCTCCCACTCTGCCTCTCCCGTTCATTAACTCTATTTATCTAAATGTCTACTTGATTAAGGAAACTTGAACATAGTTTATGCACAATCATTGGCTGTAACCCATGACCCTAACAATCTCTACTCAATGAAGAGGTTAGGTAATCTACAGTTTTCCATCCTTTTTTAGGTTGTCCAAAATTTTTAATACACAAAAATATTTCTTGGACAAGATTTTTGGACTGATATCTCTTGAGCATGCAGAGGCTCTGCAGATTTAAAATGTCTAAGAAATGGAATCTCAAAGACGATATGTACAGAATATTGGGAGACAAAGATTATACATGTACAGTGTGTGTTAAAAGTTTCAAGCTGTGGTGATAAAAATGCTGTAAGTCATAAAATTACTCATACACATGTGAGACCTTAGTTTGCAGAGCGACAAAATAAGAATGCGAAAGTAACATCCTGCGTCCTTATGAGTCTGTGGAAATAATTACAAATTTGTCCTTGGTTGTGCACAAGAACAGATGTTGCTTTTCAGCCCCGTCCTTAGATATTATGAGAATACAAAAGTGGACTTCCCTTTTAAATCTCAAGAACAAGATACTGTAAAGTATTGGGTTAATAATACCTTTGGAACCTCCATGAAACTTGGTCTGGCGGTAGAGATAAGCCCCAAGGTCTTCAGTGAGCAATTCACCAACTGTGAAAGAATGTCACATGCAGCCTCTGCAGACTCTGTACTACTGTCCACCTGACAAGTACAAACACAGATAGAAAAACACGTGAAGAACATAAAAAAAACACATTTAAAATCATTCAGATGATGCAGCCAAGATTCAAGACATTGCTTGTGTTGCATATTTCAGTGGTGCTGCTGTCTCACCTTGAAGCTGACGTACTGCAGGTGGTTGGAGTGCCTCTTTATGATCTGCTTGATGAGGTCTGGATGTGTGGCTTTCAGGTAAGAGCTAGCCGGCTGGTTGAGCTCAAACTCGAAGCATCTCCACAGCTCAGGCATGTGGAACGCCTGGTTCCACCGCCGACACACCTGAGAGGCAAACGCCCGGTCCAGCAGCGGAAGGTACTGGAAGATGTGGAGCAGGAGCTCCTGAGGAAGCCGCACCCAGTCGCTGCCGGCCACGGCCTCTGGATCCTCGCTCAACTGCTTCCGAACCTTCTTGCGCGCCTCCGGTGGGCTTTTGCTAGGGGAGCCGTTGCTGCCCTCCTCAGCTCCTTTTATCCGCTTCATCCTGAAACATGGAGATGAAACAGCTTGGTAAAATCAATTGGTTAAACTCAACTGAGGTGAAACCTGATACTACAGTCAGTTTCCTGTTCCAGACACCAGTCCTTTTCATAAACATATGTATATTAAATGGAACAATAGATGAACGTTAATTCCCCCTAGCAGGGGATTTGAGGGGTGGCATTAGTGTTGCCAATTAAAACCAACCATTGGCCAAAACCTTCCATTCCTTTTAGCTGGATTTAGCATTTCTCACTGTGACACAATTCTGTGTCCCCTATGGATGGGGCACTGCCACACTGGAAAAGACCACTCCCATCAGGACCGACATGTTTCATCATAGACTGGGGGTGATAAGTGGAACTACCACCAGATCCCCCCCTCAATGTAAAGGGTCAAATATTAGTGTATGCAAGATGTGCTGGTGGAGAATATGATGAGGCATGACTCATTTGACTGTATCACTTTTTCCCCACATCTCTGCAGAACGGTGCTTAAGGTCCGTGCACCACTGAACCCTCAAATCCTCTTTGTAATGAGGGGTTGATGCACTGCAGACCTCCTCTGACATCCCTCTCTGTGTGGAAGGAGTGGGTTATTATTGCAGACACAGTGTGATCACATCCTGCACTGGCACTCTGAGGGAAGAGTTGCTCTGCTGCTTTTTCAATATACAGAATTATACAGGTTTCTCTTTAGCCACCGTTGCTGTTATTTGTTGCTGTCAGCCGACTAATCTGTGCAGCTGGATCTCTTTTCCTCTGTGACCTCCCGGTGAACCCTCTTCCCCACGTGCGTGGATGTTGCCATCTTGTCACTGAATCAGACTGGACAGGGCCTTCTGTGCATCACCAGAGGGCATTGTGGGATAATACCAGCTTAGCAGTAGCATGCATTCAATCTGTGTGAGAGCATCTGCGTCGGATTTGCTCATCTACTCATATAGAAGATTTTGACACCAGGCAACGACTGTACAACTCCTCTCAGACATGGTGCAAGGAGATTGATTAACACATTAACCACGTCACTGGGCCAACCAGACTGTCACCATTACTACCTATGTATATCTTTATTTGATTTTATATATATAGTCTTTAGTTCTACTCTTGTACTTTTTTTTTTATACACATCTGCTGTACCATAATTTTACAGGCTATGCTTCAGTTATTTATCTTTGAATCTGGATTTATATTTGCCTTCAATACTCACGTGTGTCTTTCAATCACCTGATACTTAAAACATGTGTATTGACAATATCTCCATTCATATTTATTTACAGCGACAGCTTTGTAGTAGTTCTGGGGGCTGGACTTCCATCTCACTGCAGGGAACTTATTGTTGACTCACTTTGACGATCTTATTCTTATGCTCTTGTGTTTGTCTATTTTGCTTCTATCTATATGTCTCTATATCTATGTAGAGGCCACACACACGCAGTAGCAGTCTGTGAATTGAGATTAAAAGCAAGGTGGTAGGTTTAAATCAGTGTTAAGTAGGTGGGTGTGCAACTAACTTAGTAGCATCGATGTTTTGGTTACACAGAATTAGCAGGAAACCGACACTGAAAGCGAAGCAGCGAATAAACATCACCGTTAGCTTGATTTGCTCAGTGAGACAACTAGAAACTAGCCTTCGTGCGATAACACAAATAAACGGCTTGTTAACGCCTCGTCTCCCGCTGAGACGCCCGCACCACAGCTCCTCCAGGCGGACATCATACCTGGTTGTTTACGTTAGCAGGAAAATCCGACACCTGGCAGGTAGACGCTTCAGCCCGGACCCGCGCTGGAAAAGCTCATTCGCACCGGCCAGAGAACCTGCATTGGAGCACCGTGACCGGGCCGCCCGTTTGTAAAGCAGCGAGGGGACCAGAGAGGCTCGTTCCCCGGGGAAGAAAAGTGACACCTCCGCCTCGGCTGACCTACTTCATCCGCCGCAGAGCCGCTGCCTCCGAAATGGCGAAATGTTGTTGTGACGGCCGCGCTGCATCATGGGAAGATGCAATGCGAAATGGCTGTTGGCGAAGATCGTCTCTGTCGGAGCGATGATTCACCGGGCGCGACAATAGAGTCTGCATGTTGTGTTCTCAAGTAAACTTCCTGTTACAGACTTTGATGAGCAAATGTATTTCTGTCTTTATGATGCATCCTGTCTGCTGATCACTGTTACATTAATATTCATTAATATACTTAATCAAGAGAACAATGAATGATAATCAATGCAAAGAGAGAAAATACTGAGAAACGCCTGTAATATTTTACCACAGTCTGATGACATTAATTAAAGATTAACTAACATGTTTTATTTGACAAAAACCCAAATGCCCAAACCCTATGCAGTCATAATGAGGACATGTAAACTGTGATGAATATTAAGACTTACACTTTTTTTATCTATACTTATTACATTTTATACTGATATGGACCTATGAGTCAGAAATAAAGCTAAACAACGTAAACCTAATGGCAAACACAATAACACTTCATGTTTGAGAAGCTGGAGACAGTGAATGTCGTCTTGCTCAATAAAGTTCATAACCAATTACTGAATTGTCCCCTTTGTGGAGGATGAGGCGAACACAAAATACACCTGAGGGGTCGTGAGATGATAAACCATACAGACTATAAACCATAACAAAAAGTTCTACTACGACCCTCAAGTTAGTTAAGGCCACTTCAGAAACAAACCTAAATACTTTCAGGAGAATTACCCTAATGATTAGACATTAGTCAGTAGTAGATCACTTCTCAGTTCAGTTATGCTTCACCTTTGGTAATCAACATCATTATCTGTATCTAAGTATTTGAAGTATTGAATATTGACTATAGTATTTACTCAACAGTGCACTGACTCCAAATCCACGGTTCGGTTCAGACCTCGATTTTTTGGGGGTCTTAATGTTTTTAAACCTAAATATCACAAGTGTGCTTGTATGTGCATTATATTCATCTTGGCCTAATTAAAATAGCCTAACTTTTACTGCAGCTGTGCTTACTCAAAAATGCTTGGATCAAAATAATCATGTGAGGGCGCAGATGTAGCAGTGGGTTGGGGAATCGCATGTTAGGGGACATTTGTATCACGGTTTTTGGGAGCATCATTGACACCAAATACTAGCAGGTGGCTAAATGAAAGAAAATGTGTCCTCTCATTAAGAAACCACACATTGGATACTTCGTGAAACAGAGAACCTGGTTTATTACCATTCAACTCCATCCACCACAGATATTACAGAGCAGATTCACAAGTATTAAGCTTTTTTATATAACAGCAGCTGCTTTTTTTCCACACTCTGTTCCCAGGACCCTCACCCGACCCCCCCAGTCCCCCTGCCTCCTACTTGGGGAAAAGCATTACAGGTGCACAATTTGTATTTGGTGTGACGACTGGCCCCCTTAAAATCATTCAGCTGTAATCAGTCTCACTGTGAGGTGTTTTTGTATTACCGTAGGATTTGGTACTTTCTTTTTGCATTATTTTTTTTAACAGAGTTGTAAATGGGATTTACATCCACCATCGTTCACTGCGGGTGCCAGGCTCCTCCTCCTCATTTCTAGACAACATAGGAGATCTGACATTTAGAAGAAGAGGGGGGGAAATTACGACTCTCTACTGTATAAAAATGTACAGTGGCTTTATTGACATACATTCCATAGGTTAAACAGCTGCAAAATAGGAGGCACACCCAGTATTGCACTTCATTAAAAGTTCTGGCTCAAAACATAACCCAGAATATCAAACAAAACTGAAGTGAAGAGTAGCAACTTCGGAATACAGCTATTTTTGAATAGTATCGTTATATACAAGATTAGATAAATCGTACACTACTTTCCGCCCAAATATTTTTAACAGTCTTACTCACCAACTCAGCTTTTTTTGTCTGTCAACCCACGATGCACTTGACAGTGGAGGATACTGTACAAGATTACGAAAAAGGTTTACATACAACAATATTTTAAATTTATAGTTAGGAAGCTGGGAATAGGGCCTGTTCCTTTTTTTAAACCCCACACTTATCCACAGTTGCCTTTAAGCAAATTCATTTCATATTCAATGTTTAATCTTGTATTGTTACACTTCAGGAGGTGTGCAACTTCTATAGAAGCCGAGGGAATACAACGGCCGCATGCAAACACGTCACAAGTTTTTTTCTTTTTTTTTTTAAATCTTCTTTTTTTAAATTCTGTTCTTTTTTTCCCTCCACCATTCATGTCTCTCTGAATTCCAAAGGAGCCACAGCCTGTCTTTGTAGAAGGGCCCGGTTACTGATGTAGGTAGAGGGGCAGACCTGAGGACTCTTGGTGTCGAGCAGAAACCTGGTCCGGTGTCCAGGACACTCGACGGAGCAAGAGCCAAGCTTCGCGGCTGAGCCTCGGCAGCAGCCAGAAATCACAGTAGACGAACTGGTTCTCAATTTTAAGTCCCGTGTTGTTTAGAAGGTGTGGGCATTCCTGCACACCCCACAGCCCAAAGCGAACTCCTCCCCCGTTGGCGGGTGAACCACATGCAAAGGGCACTCGGTACCTTCCAGCTGTTTGCCTTTAGGGCCTGTGACAGAAACGACAATAATTACTTTTCAACTCAGTCTGTTTTTTACAGTCATTGTCTTTAAATTATCATTGTCACAGTCGATTGATAAATACAATCTCTAAGGTCTTTTGTCAGTTGTTAAATTATCTCGATATATACCAAGAATCAAAAATAGTTTTTCTTCCTCCCTGACAAACCTTAGTATTTTGATGTCGTGTTGAGGGAACATGCAGTTATTTCTACAATCACATTTAATCCGAGGCACATCATATAAAACCACACGTAACATTTAGCTGGTGTGTTCTAGTCATGGATATATGGTCTCAGTTATCAGAGCAATGCAATTAGTCGCTATGATTGTATGTCAGTTGGCAAAAACTTTGTTAACAATTTCCAAAAAGTGTGGTTGAGGTCTATTAAATACCTAATTTATTTCTCCCTACTCATCTTCCTCCTTCTGAGTTTACAATACAAGTAAAGGATTTGATTTAAATCCTTTGGAAAGTGTGCTAAAGAGTGCTATTTCATTGTGACTTCGGTGTCTGCAAGAGGGTGTGAATAAGTCAGTACAGTCACTAGAATCATGGCGTACCTGCAGGACAATGGGGCAGCTCCTCCTTGGGGACACTGGTCATCCTCTGGAAGTCATCGTGGCAGGCGTTGCAGAAGTGTGTGGTGCCAAAGCAGAAGAAAACTGCCACCGAGCAGCAGTACCTGCATTTATACTCCAGGAAGTCTGTGCCGTGCTTCGAGCACATCTGGTGAGAGTAAAAATGAAACATCAGTGTTGTGTTTATATTTTGTTTTATAAAAACACATTGGCACCATTTTAAAAGGAATAGTTTCATATAATTACAAACATATTCGCTATAATGAATAAAAGTCACCAGCCATTTAACAGTTCCAGCAAGTTGCTCCCAATAAAAGCACGACTCGTCCTGTAATTAGCGAGCTCATTTGACATGTTAATTATTGAGCTTTAGAGATTGTCACTTCTGAACAGAGCCAGCTCTTCGTCCAAGTTTCCAGTCTTTATACTGAGCTAAGATAGTTGCCACTGAATCCAGCTTGTGTCTAAAGTGGCAGTCATCTAATACCCACCTGTGCCCTGGAGACATCTGAGCAGGCTCCACAGATCAGCTCACTGGGGTCGTAGTCGTCTCCCTGTCCTGCCTCTGCATCACAGCGAGCCTCTCCACCAAAGTAGGCCTGGGGGAAAAACAGGATGTGATTAATTCTCTACCCAAGAACATGTAACTTCACACATTTTGCATCTTTAGTTCACACGGCACCTTTTTGCACTTGTAACAGACATAGTATGCGTATCTGTTCATGGCAAAGCCTGCAGGGTCGTTGTGGAATCGCGCTCCTGGTGTAGTTATTGCCTCACTCTTGTGCAGACCCTCATACTCCAGCCTCATCAGGGCCTTTCTCCTCACATCCTCATAGAGCTCCTTGATGGGGTCGAGCAGGTCCTTGATCACGGAGTGATTGATTTTGTTCTAAAGACAAACAGGTGGCCATGTTCATTAAGTTTGCACATTATGCGTCAACGTTATTTCACAAAGACGACAGTAAACAAAGACGTCACGGTCTGCGTCACAGTAATCTGAGTCTTTTCAACAAAGCTTATAAGTAAACTGAACTCAATCCTCTTTGAGGCGTGGTGGAAAGCGTTTTAAAGCTCTTTGTTGCTAAATCAATCTCTTAAATCAGACAAGCTCCAGTAACATCTCACCTTACAAATTGGACACAACATGAACCCAAACGTGATTCGGGGCCCCAACCAGCGATTTTCAAGAACACGGCGAGTACACTGAAGGTGGAACACGTGAGTGCAGTCCAGCTGGGAACAGAACAAAGAGTCAAAGTGTTGAAACAAGGACAAATCGGAATCCAGGGGTGAAACTCTTACATCGAATGGACAGTAGTACCTGTACTGCAGGAGCAGCAGAGAGCGCTTCTGTGAAGCAGATCATACACATGTCGTCTGCGTCCTGTTTCAGACAGCCGGTGCTCTTGTCACAGCCGTGCAGACATGGGAGGCAGGCCTCTTCGTTTTTAACCCCTCCACAGGGGTGACCACATGCATGAGTCTTACAGCACGCCAGTTTAGCGTATTCCTAAAGGAGAACACAAGAGAAACTTGTGTTATTTCTAACTTATATAATATACACTTTACTACACAACTTTACATTGTGTTATAGTTTTTTTTTTTTTTTCACCTGATACATTATTTGTTACATTCACCACAGACTTATTTTTGAGGCGATTCAAGTTTCCAAGGTGGTGATGCTTCATTATAAATATTCTCAAGCAATATTTCCACTCACCAAGAGAAGACCAAAATCTGTTAATCTATATTTTTACTTGGGTAAAATATTTTTCTATCTTGATTAAGTATAGATATAAATAATCAGTTTTTACAGAATGATACAGATTTTGGATTAAAAAAAAACTATAAAACTAAATAATAATTTAGTTTTCCTATTAGTGTTTCTGTTGTGAGCATTTGTTGACATAGAAAAAATGTTTTCAATAAAACAACAGTTTTAATAGATACTACAAAGAGTAACAGAAAGATATGCAGACAATAAGGTTTGGTTGAGTTTTGTTGTTTATAGTTGATGTTGCGTACTTGACAATCGGGGTCTGCGCAGACGCTTCCCACTGCAGACAACTCAGTGCCATTCCTCGTTCCACAGAACCTGCAGGCATCAGAGCTGCTGGAGGCTGGTTTACCTACAAACATATTAAGATTCATCAGGATAGGTTTACATATGTTAAAAGGAAGGCTTGAGGGAATTTTGTAGTTCGGAAAGAACATATTTGATCGCAAGATTGTGCAATTTAAGAAAGTTTTTAGTCATAGAGATACATTAATAGTTTCTGTGTTACCTGTGTGCTCTCTGAACTCCACCATAGCCTTCATAGTCTTTGAGTCAGCCAGAGCCATGAGCCAGAAGAGCTTGGTTCTCCCGCAGCCTTCATGCAGATCCACCTTTATGGCCTCCTCTTCCTCCTTGAACACCTGAAAGCAGTCATGAAGGTAAATTATAATATCAGCCTGATCGATAATCCACATTCCTTCTATAATCTGTTTCACATTATCTATATTCAAGTAAAGCAGACCTGTCTCTGGTGGGAGCGTGTGCGTCGGTGCAGATGGAGGAAGCGGTCACAGTCGGTGCAGAGGTTGCCGCACATGTTACACAGTATAATGGCTGCTGTCTCTCCGTCGTCGTGGTTGTCACACATAGGCTATGGAAAGAAGCAGAGGATGATTATTACTCATTCGTTTGATTATCTATCAATTATTTTCTCACAGGGAAACTCTTGGCCATTCTCACCATCTGCTTCTGCTGTCCGTCTTTGCCCATCCAGCGACCGGAGGACAGTCGATCTACATGGTCCTGGTCCAGCACACACAGTGATGCTAAGGCCAGCCACAGCTATGAGGAAGAACAGGTAATGATTACCAAATGTATTCATATTTCTAACACAGGTAAATGTTCTCATATGAGTAAATCTGTATTCATACCCTTGTGGTGGCGATACAGCGTACAGGGGACCGATGCTCCTCCTCCATTTTAGTCAGCGCTATAATGGTCTCAGCTATTGCATTTTTGGTGACTCTGGACCAGGCATCTGAAAGGTGGCCCTAAATAAATAACACACAACTCTATTAGAAAAACTTTTTTTGTATTAACAGATTTTACAAAATACAATATACAAATGACTAAGACGATAGATCAATAACACCCCCCATGGACTTACAGCTGCCATGTCTTTAACCAGCTTTATTATGATCTCTGCGATCTGAGGAGGGGTGGAGCCTTTCATCCACCAGTGACTCTCCCCCCTGCGGATGTAGCTGAACACAACAGGAAGGTACAACGTAAGACTTTTAGAAAATAATGTGACAAACCAAGTGAATTTGTGTTGTGATGACTCTCTGCAGAAACTCACCTTGAGTTGAAGATCATGGGCAGCGTGACGGTGGTGACCCCTTTACCAGCAGCCATGCCAGCCGTGCCAGAGATGGTGGTGCCTTTGGCTTTCAGCTGCACGGTGAGGGCTTTGGCGATGCAACCCAGAAACATGTCAAGGATGCCGAGCTTGTTCCAGTCACCCTTCTCCGTGGAGTGGATGATGTCACTGATGTCTGCCGGCGGCAGAGCCTTCACCCCGATGATGCTGGCAAGTCGCACAGGTGTGACCTCTGGAAGGACCCGTCTGAGCAGAGATGTCACCTGAGAGGAGGCAGAGTCGGAGAGTAAACAAGAACTTTTAATTTGTGTTTTATCAAAGGATATTTACTGAAATGTATACAAAGAAAAAGATCTTATAAAACAATTTCGAACTCCAAAACCACAGTAAACAATATTTTAGTCCCAGCTGAAATAATTTGGTCAGGAAAATTTGGTTGCACACAAGGCTCTGATATGCTCGATAAAACTAATGAATAATTTTCTCTCTTCTATGCCAATTTAAATGACATGTGTCACAGCTATTGAAGATTAAACATATTACCATCCATCATCTATCAGCATTGAGAAGTCTAAACAAACAGATGAAGAACCAAGTAGAACAAAAAATTCATCGCATAACATCTAAGATAATCCCACTGCTGTGAATTCAAGCTAAACATTTATTGAGAATTATGTTTCTTTACTTGACCTGCTTAAACTTTTTTGTTTATTGAAACTTGAATATGTGCGCTCATTAGGACACAAGAAACACATCACTGCTGCCAGTTTCATGCTGTTCCACTAATTGACAGTAGGTGGCAGTAATGTGCCAATAAATACAGTAACGGGCCATGAAATGCAGGCAATAACAATGACAGTGATACATGTGTGCAAGCAGGTGTGTGTGTGTGTGTGTGTGTGTGTGTGTGTGTGTGTGTGTGTGTGTGTGTGTGTGTGTGTGTGGTTCCCCACCTGTCTCTGTACACGTGGGGAAGCCGTGTGCAGCAGGGAAAACAGGTCTTGCATGAGTGTCAGCTGCTGAGCGAGGTACTGGCGGCCCACGTTGGAGCCACTCAGAGCCAGGACCATGGACAGCAGCTCAAAGCAGTAGGCGTCTGAGGAGGCGTCATCGTCACTGGGCTGAGAGTTGGCGTTCTCTTTGCTGGAGATGGCGTGCTCCCACTCCTCTCTCACACGTGTGGCCTCCATACGGATGGCCTGGACGATGTGGGCGCACACCTGGAGTTGAGAACACACGCTAGGTTAGAAGAGGGCGGAGGCAAAAGTAATAATTCATCCTGTTGAATGAACAGTGGAACTGATTGTTTACCTGTTTCTGCAGGTTGGTCAGTTTGCTCCTGCTGAAAATGATTCCCACCATGTGCTCCTTAAGGTCTGCATCAGATGGAGCCTATTCATAGAAATGCAAAGTGTAAAACATTAGGGTAAAGGGCACTAAATAAGCATGTTATTCAAACAGGTCAGTAAAACTATCAGAATTCAGACCTTATCTTCTCCCTCAGGCGACGAAAGCAGATTTTTCTCCTCCTGTTCTGGAGTCGGTTCTGCATCTCCACAGATTAGTTTTCCAAAGACCTAAGGGCACACAATAAATTAGTAACAGCACCAAAAACGCAATTCCATTTTCAAACAGACAGGTAGAGTGATAGATAAATAACTTGTCAGGTGATTGTTTGGCTGAAGCCGTTGAGACAGACCTGTGAGGTGATGAGGCGGAAAACTCTGAGGGTCTCAGCCTCGCAGTTCTTCTGTTGGGCCATGCTGGCTGAGATCTGTCCAGGAATCTTGATGCTTTCACCCTCTTTCCAGCCAAGAACCTTCACCTGCCGCACCCTCAGGGTGTTTTCGGGACCTTTCAGTTCCACTTTGATCACATGATGATCTCCTCCAGGGAGCTCACTGGTCACCCAGCCCATGTGACGGGAGTCAAGGTCAACCTGGAGGGAAAAGTCATAAGGGCATTCACAGAGCTCTGTCCCATTGGTAAATTAACCAAAGTGCATCTTATAAAACAGCCCGATAATGAAATTCACTATTGTTTCTACATCACTTGATTTAATAAGAGTCAATATAATTCGTAAAACAGACAAAACATACAAAGCAGCAGCAGAGGGACACCTCTTTGTGTTTTGAAAACAGCTTTAATGTAAGTGGCTGAACTTCAAACACTCAAGTCCAAGCATGTTTAGACTTCAAACTGACTCTTTAAACTTAAACAGCATTCATAAAGCACAAATAAAAGAGTTTATACTCCATTCACATGTACCGGACTTAACTCACCTGTTTAATCCTGCAGAGGTCCTCTATTGCTTTTCCACACAGGAACGTCACTGCTGTGACTTTGTTCTGTGAAGAGAAAAATAAGAAAACGCACATAAATACATTATCATCATCAAATCCACACTGTTAATTTCTAGTATAGCTGAGAAGCAGTTTTTTAAGCCTGAAACACTTCAATGTCTCCTCACCCCAATGTCCCTGGAGTTGTCCACATGAACAGACACGTTGGAGGCGTTGATGCCTTTCACACAGCTGATGGTGATGCTCTTGGTTTTGTTCTTGTCCTCGTCTCCAGATTCCCAGAAGGTCTCTGTGGAGCCGTCTGTCAGGCTGCCGATCATGGCAGGACGACTGGATGTCTTGATGTCCACCACACTGGTCAGATCCTTCAGACAGGTCACCAGGCAGAGATCCTATCGTCACACAGGGACAGATTGGCGTCAGAGCAGTGTATGACGGATGGATAACAAAAAGACACAAACTGAAGACACAGATCTGATGTATAATTAAGTAGTATTTGTTTAAAAATAATGTGGTGAGGTTGTTTTCCTACCTGGCTCATTGCTTCGTAGCCTGACTGCACACTGATGTTGAAGCTCTCCTCGCTGTCTCCATCATCCGACTTGGACAAAATATTGTTGATATGATGGAAAACGTTGCTCTGGTGGAGGAACTGATGGTCCGACTGCTTGAATTTAAGACTCCAGCACCTAAAACAAAGCCATCCACAAACATTAACATTGCTACATAAAACAAACAAAACTTTTGTTGCTCATAAACTGGACAATTTCATTCTAGAAAATTCTACCTAAGTGCCATCTGCTGAAGCGAGCTGCCACTAGGAAGTGACATCATGAGGTCAGAGATGGTCTGAAGGAGGCGGTGGAAAGTGTGAGGGAGAGGATGAGCTGCTTCCCCTGCGATGACAATATCTGACAGAGGGTGTTCACAAACGCCAAGGTCTCTTTCCTGTTGAGCACAGAACGGAGATAATCATAATTACAAGATACAGCAACAAAGCTAAAAGTAATCAGGCATGATTTTGGACTTTTTACCACTCGTTACCTGTTCCACAATTTCTTTGTTGCCCTTGTTCTCCTCATCTTCCTCATCCTCTGGCTCAAAGGGCGATGGAGTGAGAGATGCTACAAAATGCCAAAGGATGTCGTGCAGAGAAGTGGTCTGGATCACATTGCACAGCAGCCAGTTGAATGCCTGACAAGGACACCAAGAGTAAATCACACCAAGTAGTCGTACACAGAGACAATTCTATAGTCAAATTAAAAACAAATTTAGTTTTTAGTCTACATGATTGAGCTCTGAGCCTGAGACAGATATTGCTGCCCAGATAGCTGCTACTGTACCTCCATGGCAAACACTCTGCAGGCAGATTTCCTCAGTGCGTGCCTCATGGCCACCTCCAGGCCCTCCAGGTCATGGTGCTGGATAACAAAAGCCAACACAGGCCACTGGAAGTTCCTCTCCCCCTTACTGAGGGAGCCGTGGGCCGAGATCAGCCGAGAGAGCTCTGGAGACGGGTGCCTCAGCAGGGAGGAGCCCACCTCTGAATGGGGGGGCAGAGGAAGTCAATGTATCAGATGATGCCATTTAACGCTAAGAGTCACCTATTATTTCTCAAAAGTTATTGATGCTTACCTGCATCACCACTATGCACCCTGCGTCTGGGCACAGCTTTGACCCGGGCTGGAGAGGGCGAGTGTTGCTTGTCATACTCGGAGGCCACGACTGAGTAAGACCTCTGAAACACCGTACGCTTGGCCGTGTCGGTGTCTGTGATTGGACTGGTCTCGAGACTAATAGAGAGCCAATTGGGCCAAACACAGATACCTACTGTTAAACCTCAAATGGAAATATCTTTACCGATATTAAAATCAGCATCATCTGGAATTTAGTGTTAGCACATGAATGAAGTACAGTTTAAGAAATTAAGGAAATAGCACGATTAAGATGTTTCACCTGGGGGGCATTGATTTCATGTTGTTCTCAGGTTCCTCAAACACATTGGGGCAGGCATCAGGGGTGACTGAAATATAAGGTGCAGGGACAGATGTAGAGCGCAAATACCTCATCTCATCTTGGAAGAGGTTATCATCTTGGTAGGACCCAAAGTTCTCTGTGTGTTGCCTGGGGAATATAAGGAGAGTGACTCAAATCATTACACAATCAAGACATATTGGTGTATTTTTTTGCTTATCTATAAAAAGGCAGCCTATTATTTACCTGGCAAGTGTCTGCAGGTAGAGGCAGCCCATTTTATTGGGCAGTTCGTCCGACACGCCCTCCTTGAGGCTGGGAAGCAGGTGCGAGTGCAGGGGCCGGGGAGGGTGGTGGCACAGCATGCTGGGTTCGGCCGCACTGCTTAGGGACAGCAGGAACAAAGCGTTTGCCCGAATCACCTGGTGGGCCTCAATTGTGGGCAGAACCCTCGGGGTCTTCACTTGCAGAGGTTTTCTCCTCGACTGCTTCACCTGTCAAAAACCATACAGACGGTGTGAAAAAAAGCAGACAGTGTTTCTAAATAAAATAGATGTAAGAGATTTAAATGCCAAAACCTTGATGCAGGAGTAGGGTACCTTTTCCCTGGCAGCCGTCTGTTTCTCTCTGAGGTACTTTTCACGACAGCGATCGCACACCAGGTACCAGGTGCTGCCTCCTATGCCTCCATCTCCACAGTTCCCGGCCCAACCACCACAGAAGTGGCCAATACTGTTGTAGCCCTGGCCACCAGCATAGCGTCCACACCCTGTCACAGAAACACAAATAAAAGGATGTTAAAATATGTTCTAAATTTATGCTACTTGAATTAAATTTGCAGTGTGAAATTGTAATATTAAAAGATTATTTAAATGACTATGGTGCTTATACTTAAACATAAAGGTTCTTACCTGGATGAGCCTGTCTCATGTGGTAGGTGACAGGATACGGGTGAGATTCCCCACACAGCTCACAGATGGTGTCTTTCTCCGGTCCACCCATGGCAAGCTGTGCCATCTCTCCAAATAGATTCCCTCTCGGACGCACGTCGGATTTCTCCCTCTTCTTCTTCTCCTTCTTTGACTTTTTATTGTCTTTCTCGTGATCCTTCTTTTTTAAGATGGCGCTGGACCCTGGGCTGGGGAAGATCATGTTCTGAGTTGCAGCCTTGATGGTGGCCATTGATATGTCCTCCCAGAAGGCGACCAAATGCTGCAACGTTAACGGTAATATCGACTTTACCCTCATAGAGGGATGAGAACTCATCTCATAGGAAATGGCCTCCCCTTTCCCATCTTCACACTTCTCTGGCAATGGGGGTTCCTTCAACATGGACAGTACCTTGTTTTTGTTGATGCTGCCCATTTTAGAGATGTCAGGGCCGTGTGGAGCAATGTTAAACATGTTAAGTGCAGAGGAAATCTCTAAAGAGTGTCGGTTCTTTAACTTACTTTCCTTATCCTCAGCACACTGTCCTCCCAGGGAGCTGCGGATTGGGGCGTGCTCTTTGGTTAAGTCTGGGTTGAACTTTAGGAAGGATGAGCAGGCCATGGCATCATGGACAATACCTTCATGCCAAAGGAATGCTGCGAAGACTGCTCGCGCACATTCGGCCACAGAGGGCGACATGGCCTGTTTGGCAGGCTCTGTGACCCTCGATGTGCTCTCACCTTTAAAGAGGGGCCCAGATTTGTCCTTCTTCGGGCGCGTGTGTCGACTGGAGGTTTTGCGACTGACTTTAGGTGAAGAGCGACTCTCAAGTTCTTCTTTCACAGGAGCTTTGCCAATGCTAAAGTGCACCTTACTCGAGCCATCCTCGGAATTACTGGCCTCCACATTCTCATCGTTGCCCTCCTCGTTGGAGAGGAGAGCACTAGAGGTGCAAACCTCCACTACTTCACTATGGAGGTTCTCTTGGGTCACATGAGGAGAAGGAACACGGTTCTCTGCATTACTGCTAACACCTTGGTTTGGATCTTTAGGAGATAGTTTGGGTTTGGGGGAGGTAGATCGGCCTCTAAGTGGCTCTGTAAGTGGAACTTTCTTCTTTCTGAGTGTGTCCGGGTCCAGAGTGTATGAATCTGATTTGGATCTCTCTCTGGGAGGGTCGAGTCGGGCTTTGGAAGATGGACTCACTTTAGGTGGGAGGTTCTTGTCATGGTGGGTTGAAGAGGAGTGCTGGGAGGAGGTATTGGAGGGACTCAACCTGCCTGAGGAGGATACAGCTTTTTGTTTGGGAGAAGAGGAGCGAGAGCCAGGGTTTGGGGACTCGGCCCGAAGCCCTGAATTTCTCCCGTCTGCCTTTAGAGCTTGCAGAGTGTTGTGATTTGGCGAATGAGAGCGACTGTGAGAGTCGGACCTCAGTTTGGCCGTGTCTGAGCGCAGGATGAGTGCTTCGCTGGCTGAGAGTCCACCCTCACCCGTCTTGCTCCTGCTCTGTTCAGATGAACGGCTTCCCCGACTTTCCTGTTTGGGCGAGCGGTTCTCCTGACGGTGTTTGGAGGATGGGGACATGGGTCGTGCACCAGACATCAGGCTCCCTCGTTCACCTATAAGTTGCAAATTTAAACTGTTATACCACAAAACAGTGCAGCATCAGTGGTAAGAGTTTAACCATTTACTGCAACTCTAGATTGCAAAATCAACATCTGAGTGAAAAAAAATGTAATGTTAAAAGGATAAGGTCAAGTGAAATGAACGGCAGAAAGACAGATAAGTCCCAAAAGTGGAGGATGGTAAAAATAACAACTGATTTTGAAAAACAACGTTTTGCAGTTGGGTTTTTCTGCCAGCTTTGTCTATTACCAGACAAACTGATATGGATGAGAATAGCTAGTGAACCATGGAGGAGTTGATGAAAGATGAATTCCAGCCCAGTTCTGGGATCTCTCCGACTAAAATTGGATCAAGCCTTGGTCTTAACCAGAAATCAGGCATCTTGTATAGTAACCTCCTAAAATTGTCTGGAAGTCAATTAGTAGCATTAAAACTCATGTCAACCGGGTACTGACTTCTGTACAGTTTAGAAGGTAAACTAAGCACTAATATTTAATGCACTAATTGTATTATTCACAAGCTCAAGTACAACAAACTTGTGTTTGGGGGTTTTTCCAGAGTTCCTGCCTACCCTCTGTTCAGTCTGAGGGAGGCATGCATGCTGTGATTACCCACCCTTTTGCCTCAGAGCGAGAGATGAGAGAGCAGTACCATGCCCAGCCACGGACACACTGCTTTTGTGCATACGCTCACGAGAAGCGAGGCTGCGAGATGAACCATCTACAGCGGAAAACAGTGGAGCAGGTAAACAAACAAGCCATGGAATGCAAGGCCACCGCCGAGAGAAAGAAAGCACAAAGAGGCAATGGTGGTCAAGTCAAGAGGGTGAGATAGAAAAAGGCAAAGAGGACAACACGTTAAAATGAGCGAACAATCAATAGATAGGAAGGGAAACTGATAGACACGAGGAGAGAACACTTAAAGAAGAAAAAAGAAATGATAGAACCCTGAGGTGTCATGGAGAAAAAGAAAATTCTCCCTACTAATAGAGGGCAGGAAACATCCTTTGGCACGATGCATTCAGTTTGTCTCAAATTTGAAGAAGACGACAAAGACATTTATAATGCTCTCCAGAACCCAAACGTTTTATTCAACATCCTCAATATGAATGGTTGTCTGACAATATTCTGTTATCCTGTGAATTGGTTTAAGGGATTAAAAAAATAAAACCGAAAGTATATCCGGTATATAAATCCAAAATCTTAATATAGTTAGAAAGGCAAATTGTTTACAGTCAATGTAGGCAAAATATCCATGCTCTGATATCGTTGAAAGAAACATTTGTTACCCTACAGTAACAGAATAAAGATCACCCCCCCCAAAAAAATACTTATTTCGATTCACAAAATCCAGATCAAATGCAGATCTTCACAAAATGTCACATAATCCAAGATAATAGCGTTCTACAAAGGCTATGTTTATAATGATCTCTGCATTATTTCTTGAGAAAACGCCATATCTTGCAATGTTAAATAAAGAAAAATCCTGGATCAACACCTGAATTCAATGGGTTCTTCCCTGACCTGTACTGCATCGTCGCACCAAGTTTTATGGTGATCTGTCCAGTAGTTTTGGTGTAATGCTGCTACCTAACAAACATATCGAGAGTGTGAATGATATAAGACACAACTAATGGCATGAAGGTGATAAGTTACCACCAAGTAGATTTTTTACTCCATGACATCTCCGTAAGAAAGAGAAACAGGTGACGTAAATCCTACAATAGAGAGAAAATAGCAAGACAAAGAAAAGATAGACTGGAAGAAAGAAAGCCCTACAGACTGAAAAGGTTACACACAATTTTTTGTGATTCTGTTGTTTTTTGTGATTCTGTGTTTTTCTATTTGAAATATTCAGTGAGATAGTGAGGGTATGCAAAATTAGCTGTTTTAGAAATTTAGTGTAGACAAACAGGCAACTATTTTGTCAGTGAAGCTCTGGGCTGGTTGAAGCAGGAAATGAGGTTTAAATCATGAAGGATGCAGATCCAAAGTGGAAGCAGCGATGAAGAAGGTAAAGAAGAGGAGGGAAAGGCCCATTGAACAAGAAAGCAAGCATTAAAATAAGTATCTCAGCCTTTTACTTCAGCACATGGCAAAAAATATCCATTTTAACAAGAGGATTAGTCTAGTATTACAGTTTAAAATCTTGTTTTAAAAAACAAGTCAATATCACCTCACTTGTTTTTTCATAAACAAGATTCAAACATTGAATAATAGACATTTTAACTTGTTATGGATATTTCTGCATCGTAGAACATAACTGCACCGTTATGTTTCACACATCGCTGCTCGTCCTCCCCAGAAAAAAAAACTACGAGCAAATTCAGAAAACAAAATAAAGCTGTGAAGAGAAGGAGCTACACCTGTGCAAGCGAGCGCTGTCAGAAAGCAGGACAGACTTACTCAGAAGCTGTGGTTGTGGCTGAGACAGTTGGGAGGGGGATTGTCCAAACACAAATGGGCTGTGGACAAGGGAGGAGGAGGAGGAGGAGGAGGGAGGTTGAGCGGCTTGCTCAAATACGGAGGAGGAGGGAGCTGCTGAGAGGAAAGGCCCAGACTGAATGGAATTCAGTATGGCACTCAACCGGTCACCTGCAAACATGGAGACAGAGGAAGGGGAAAAACTACAGCTTATACTAGGGTATGAGGTTTCCAAAAAAAGGGGGGGGGGGGGGGGGGGGGGGGGGGGTGAGGGTCATTCACTGTTAATTTTTCTATCAATGATCCAATCTTCTCCTGGAACATAATAGATGTGCAGAATGGGAGGAGCTAATACAGCTATCCGTTCTGAAAGTTAAAGCTGTGCTCATTTTCTTTGTGGACATCATCAAATGATGGGCAACTGAAACTCTGCTGGATGACGGAAAAACACGCCTGTGTGTATTTGTAAAAAACTGAAAGACGATAGAACTACGACTGCTTTGGCAAAAAGTATCCAATCACCAAGGACACAATTCATTTGCATGCACTGCTAAAGTGTACGCAACAGAAAAGAAGTTAAAGAATACACTTTGTAAAAACCTGATTACATAAGATGTGTAAAATTTGTTTTCTTTTAATTCTTATGGGATTTTAGATAAATCCAACAGCTATGTTGTGATATTTTATTTATGCTAAAAAAAAAAAAAAGCATTCCAAGTAAGCTAAAGCTCTGATATGAATGTCTCTCCAGAGCAATGTCAGCTGTTGTAGTATTGACTATAATGAACCAATACATAATCTCTTTGAATAACTAAATCTGATAGTCATTATACAAAGGTAACACATAGTTCAAATATCCAGAAAACTCAAAGAGTTTCTACGCCAACAATCAGGAAGAATATAACGGATAGAAAACGTTCACATCGGACTTCAGAAATAAATCCTTCAAGAACAAGCAGCTCCTCCCATTTCACAACTCTATTTGAGAAAAAGATGTATTGAGGGAGGGGTAGAGAGGGGTCTCCTCAGATTCTTAAGAATCTCTCTGTGTGACCACACCAGAGGATCCAAAGATACATAGTTACGTACAGGGGGGAAATAATTCACCACTCTCCATATCCTGTATTTTAGGCTGATGCTGCACCAGTACATCCAAATGTTTGGGGTTTAAATATGTCCATCTCTCCATGTCAAGTAACCGTTTAGGGTCTGTCTGTTTTAATGGCAGCCACAGTGACACTGAAATTATTAGTCACAATTTTATGTCATAAAAAAGCAGCAACTGCAATTTTAAAATTAGTTATACGAGTTAGAATTTAACAGCATGTTAGTGTTCTGTGGAGCAAACAGATTCAGGTGTATTTTCATCAACCTCTAGACTGGAGTAAGACCGACACAGATTTAATTTAGTGTCGTAAAACAAAGAGAAAAGAAATTGTATCTGGCTTTTATCCAGACACTTGAAAGGACAAGTGAAAATGTGGCCTTTAATCCGCGACGGCAAGCATTCTGATAGCAGATTTATTTGGATAACAAACTGTCTCAACAGATCAACCTCCTTTTTCAAGCAAAAGCGAGGAAATTTCGACACAGCGTCAGCACAGTATTCAGGCAGAAAGACAAACAGACATGTTTGGAGCGAGCCAATCTCTGATGGAGTAGCAAAACTGATGAGCTCATTCAAGTGATGTTCCCAGTAATTATGAGTAAACAGTGAATGATCAAATGGCTTCTAAGAGATTGAATTCAAGACAACATGAAGTAAAGGGTGAAATCACAGCGACGTGTTCAGGGTCAGTTATCCACCAGTACCCGACTAAACAAAGTCCACAGTCTCCCAGATGAGCGGAAGCACAGTGACTGACTGTCCCATGCACACAGACACAGACATACAGTATGTCTGACACCGACGAGATGTTCGGCATGAAATAACGACGGCAGACACAATAGAAAGCATGCATAAATAAAAAGACTTGATAGATCATTGACCAAGGGCTCCTGTGATTTTCAATAGACTGGGTAGTGTTACGACGTGGACTTAATTGTGCAATTGAAATGTGATAATGTATGAGAGTGTTTGTGAGAAAAGTCTCAGTGAAAAGCATGGGGTGCAGTGAAAGTGTGAGGAATACATCCGTTATGCTAAACCATCGGTTAAAAGCTTTGACAAGGCTGATGATATTAAAACTTCAAATGGAAATGAACAGAGTCAAAGGATGTGGTGATGTTAGAGGCAAAGAGAAAAGCAGATTGAGATATGTTTTTAAAATGTTGTGTCTTGAAACTTCTCGAGTCGACCTCACCTTTGTTGTTGGAGATGCCGTAGTCAAAGCCCTGTGCTCCGTTTGAAGTCGCGGCTCTGTTGAAGGCCTGAACGGAGAAAGGGCTTGGTGGTGGGGTCTGAGCACCATGCTCAATCAATGCTTGTTCTATAAGAGCAAATTACATCATGTTAACTTGCAAAACTTCATATATTGAGGTTAAAAAACATTTTAAATGTAGATTATGAGCAGTGTTGTGAAGAGAGGTCAAGCTGTGGCTTACCGTCGTCATGGCGAAGGTACTGGTTCCCGCCGCGGTCTCTGGCCAGTGACCAGGCCTCTCCTTCGTCACTCTCACAGAACTCCACGACACTGTTCTTATCCAGCTGTACCCAGGTCCCCTCTGAGTTGACCACCTGATACACAAACAATACTCTTTATCTGTACTCACACACACACGGGACACACACATTTAATCACCATGTCTATTAAAAACTACCATTTTATCAACCCCCAAACACCCATGTTATTACTTTACAGACAAAACCATGACACAAATTCATCTGATTGACACGTCCACACCAGCAAATTACATGAAATTGATTTTGTGTATCAGTAAAAAACTGAAATAAAAACGTAGTCAGGTTTAAGACAGGTAAATGCAAGTGTTTTTTCCTCAACCTCCCGAAATAGTAACATTTCAAAAACAAACATAGGTGCAAGTATTAGTTTTTGCAGGCTGCAAGTCTCAGATCCAGAAAGGGCATTCAGTTCAGGTTAAAAAAAACCTAATGAACAGCATGACACACCACAGCAGCCAATGACAGGTAATATCCCAAAAAAGAGGATAAGCTCCACTCATCACCAGGCCAAAGAAAATTTTAGACAGTATATAGATTAATTATATTGACAGAATAGTTCAAAGGTGCAAGAAAGATATAGTCAAGGCACAGAGCGGCTCCAGCATTTTGTGATCAGACTTCCCCCTGAGAAGTCCAAGGCAGCTGAATATGACACCCTGAAACTGCAATGGATTTATAGACAAACTGAAATTAGTAAAGTCAGGAGGCACACAGAAATGAAGCAGCCACGAGAGTTAATTAGAACCCAAAAAGTGGAAAGATACAGAGCACCCACCCACACCCAGAAGCAGCAGATTTATTTAGAAAGACAGATTACGTTCTTAACATCCAAAATCCAGAGGAAAAAACAGGGAACTAATTACTGAGAATTAAGGCCAATCTACCTACATAAGTACATTACTTGATCTAAACAGACTAATTTAATCATCTCCAGCCACAAAAAAAACATTGCATTATTTGGGGTGAGTGCGTACCTCGCCTATGGCCTTGACCTTGTTGCCAAGTACTAACATTCCAATGGGGATACCCCTAAGGTTTGGACAGCTTCTGATGTTGTGACCAGAGGGGCCGGTCTTCACTACCTTATAAAGCCCCGGGCCGCCGCCCTGCCCTGCCCTGTTCTGCACCCGAATGGGGGCCTCATGGGAAGGGCAGCTGCTCACCTCCTTTACGTTCTCCTCCAATTGGCCCCTGACCTCCTGCAAGAGGTAAGAGCATGGATTAGAAGCAGAGTAACAAATCATCAAAAGGCTGCAGAAACATCAGACCAAGACAAGGCTCAGGCAACTAAAAGTCCTGAATTATAATGGTGAAAAGTCACCATTAGAAGTGTAACAGGGTGTCGTAAAAGAGCATGTGTGCTCAGGCAACCATTGCTGTATACATTTTTTTTTTTTTTTTTTTTTTTAAAATATGAATATTGCCAACAAATGTATTTGTCATATCAAGAAATCAAAAATCCAGAGGACCTCAAGGTCTTAAATCGACAGTTCAACATTTGAGAAAAGACTATCTTGCCAAAACTTAGATGAGAAGACTGAAAACACACTTACACCTGTCTGTCAATGTTGAAGCTACAGCCAACAGTCGTTTAGCATAGCTTAGCTAAACTTAGCATAAACACTAGCACACACATTTGTTTAATCTGTAAATAAAAATGAGGTACTTATGTATGCGGCTATTTCTTGGTTGCGCAATGTTCTTGTGGTTATCGGAACCCACATCTTTTGATCTGTATGGATAATAAATGAGACATTTACAAAGACAAAGCCAACTAAGCTTTCTCTTTGTTTCAGTCTTTATACTAAGCTAAGATAACATGTAACCTTATATTTCCGAGACAGACTGCTGTATTATTCTTCTCATCTAACTATCAAAAAAGCAAATCAGCGTATTTCCCAAAATGTTGAATTATTCCTTTTAACAATTTTGCAAGGCTATATTCCTCTCAAATGATTAAACACTTGTTTTAAATTACTTGAAAACATACATAAACTTCCATCTTCAACAGCTTCAAGTCATATTCAAAAACCCGAAATATCAAGAATGCAGGTAAATGTTTCAATTGAAGAAAGTACTCGTAGTAATTACAAAAAAGAATTAAATTTCCCATTTAACAGTGAATGAATGTAGTTAGCAAACCGATAAACAACAGACCAATTAAAAACAATGTTCACTTATTTTCTAAGGGGAGGCATGCTATTACACACAATGATACAGGACTATATTAAACAAGCTTTTCAAACGAGGCCTCATGCAACAGACTGGACATTAGCATCTTCAACCCCATGCAACATAGACTCTCGAACAATTATTACTCAAAACTCCAAAATGTGAATACTCTAGTAGTCTACAAGAGAAGTGGTCGCTGACATTCAGTACTGTATCATCACTGTACACACAACCATGCAACTGTGGTTCCAACTCTTATGCCTGATTAACACTGTGGAAAAGAACTAAAAAAGTCACAAGGGGTTCAAGAGGACAAGTAGCGCAACAGATAGATGATAAGCTATGGGGCAGTCAAGCTATTTATCCCTCGTTCATACAACTCACCTGTGGTGGGAATATAGTTAAGGGGGTCCACGACAAAAAGCCGATATCCCTGACTCCTTGGCTAGCGTTAAAGACAGTCTGAGCAACAGATTGTGAGACAGTCAAGAAACAGTAGACGACCCGAGAATGGAGAGAAAACAGGATGGGGTTGCTCGTGTATTTTTTTGGAAGAACATTTTTTGGCCTGGCTCTTGTGGAATTTCCAGGATCAGAGGTTATTTGAGAAAGTGGAGAGGAGAAGACAGAATCTGACTGGTGTCAGAGAGGCCGGTTAGTTGTGGAGCAGTGATAAAAGAGGCCGCAAGGAACTTCAAATGCATTATAAAATATAGAAAACCCAGTTGCAGAAAGGATTGAAGATTCACTCTTAAAAACCACAGGGTCGTTATTTCCAAATCCACGACCAAATCAAATACATTTAAAGAAGAAACTTCCAAAAAAATCCCCCACTTGGATGATGTAGTGTGTCATGCTGTTCAGACAGAGACCTTACATGGAACCCTCCTATAGCACCTAAAGCATCCCAATGCAAAGGTGGAACTGTAGAGCAGTAGAGGTACATTTTCCCATTGAAACTTTTCATGGACCAGTTATTGCTTCATGACAGAAAACCACCTGGATATTATCATCTCTTCTTTCTGATACTTTCCTGTGACTGCAATATTCATGTCTTTTTTTTAAATCAAGTCAAATTCCTTATTTGATACTGTTGCATATTACGGCGGTTTTTGTGGCATGGAGCAAAATACAAGAGAAATCCTTCATTAACACATGCTGTAGTGTGCAGGTCTTCATGAGTAGTGAGTGAGAGGCAACAAAGAACAAGAGACTGAACAGTGCAGACTAATGAACTCTACCACACTACATTTCTCTACCTGTCAGTTCCTGCTTAGGGGAACACTTCAGTGCACTAATATACTCCCCCAGGCATGTGAGCATTTACAAGTGTTGTGTCCAACTGAACTAAACACACAATGGTCATGTAATGGTTTTAACCTTCAAACATGAATTAATGCACGCATGCTCCCAGCTGCTGTTCTTTTGAACAGTGTGTTAGTAAAAGGCTCATACTCAGTGTTGCTTTAATAGATGTTTCATGCAGGAGAACACCCCTGTAGTTATAACCTAAGTTCTCGGTCCACCATGCTTTGAAGACATTTGTGGAGTGAGTGCCAAACACAATTAAGCCCTTGAAAACCCATCATCATTAACCAACAAAGGTAATCTCTCTGAGCGTTTCCCCAAATGAAGAGCACAGGAGCCTCTGCTATCAGTAAACTAAGTCCGACTGCTCAGCAGGCCGCCTTCTACTTACGTCGGCTGGGACCAGTAGGCTCCGGCCCAGGTGCTGGTTAAATGAGAGGCACCAGGCTTCAGTGTACCCATTCATGCTGGGAACATACTTCTTTACTGTTTCATCATTGAGCCTGAGCCATACACCATCATCATTGTGGATCTACGGGAAAACAAGCAACAAGAGCACAGCACAGCCATGCCGTCCTGTTACTGTGGAAGCAGGAAGGACGGCGCTCACTCAGTCAATCACTCACAGACACACTGAGGATGCAGGAAAGGCCATATTGGAGGACTGTAAATTGACATTTATTGCAGCACGGTGCAATTGATACGTATAGGCCCTGTTCAGACCTGGTATTTAACATCTGTCCTGAGAGATCTTTTTACATGTTGCATTAAAATACATCCTGAATGTGTCTCCTGTGGCCACTTGTGATCAGATCTCACTTCAAAGTAAACATCTGTGTCATTTCTGCTGGCGAAGAGCAAATGATGTTTTTCCCCCGGCTGGACAGAGTTTACAGATGTGTCTGATGACAATGTTTGTGTGTGTGTGTTTGTGAGAGAGAGAGAGAGAGAGAGAGAGAGAGAGAGAGAGAGAGAGAGAGAGAGAGAGAGAGAGAGAGAGAGAGAGAGAGAGAGAAGAGGCTGAGTGAATCAATGAGCTGTGCACAGATCTATGAAGAAAGATTTTATAATGTGTAACCTGTATTTAGCGCTGTTCACTTGTGATCAGATCATTCAGTGCAGATGTATTGACATCAGGTCTGAATGGTATCACAGTGTCACAAGTGTTGTGACAAAAGGGTGAGACTGCAAATATTGTGTAGTACTGGTATATGTGCAATAGTTAAATAATTGCTAGAATTTTTATTTTGAATTTAAATCCACCTCATCCATTGGCTGTATGGTGCAGGCATTGAGGCCTTTCCTGCAGCCTCAGAACACTTTGCAAGACTATGAAGCAACATAAGGTAAGAGCAACAAATGTATAAGCTTTGAGAGAAAGTGTTATCATTACAGAAAGATGGAATAACATAATACACAGAAACCATCTAAGACTCAAAACTACTTGTACCTTATAAACTAGACAAAATGTATTGTAATATTTATTACTTATTGATTTAAAGAAGAAAAACCACAGAAATAGAATAAAAGTGGATAGTGCTCCAGCTAAGTCTACTATATTCTACCTGGTCTAGAGTCAATTACCTCGTCAATGAAAGTGATGGTGCCATTGACATGCACTATGCCTATCTGTTCACTCTGCAGGGAGGGGTGACTACGCACACGCAGGCCTGCGCTGTCCTTGGACACAAATTTGCGGACCTGAGAGAGGCAGAGGGGAGATGGAGACCGTGAGCGGCAGGAGCAAAGAATAGAAAGATTTAAAAAAGAAAACAAGACAAGAAGTGCAGCAGGAGGAGAAAGAAGAGGAAGCAGGACAAGTTGACAGTGGCAGAGTGCGTGCATTAACCCACAAAGAGCTTGTTGTTGCGTAGTGCGCACATACACACAGCAAAAGATGAGGAAACTTTGGCTGCTCGATTTTCAGTAGCACCAGCTACATATAAGTGGGTGCATGGAAAACCATAGAACATACGTTAAGAAGGAATATATCCAGTGTAGATTTAAAGCGTTTTGAGAAGTTGTTGCTTGTTTCCCCATTAGGGAGTGCGTGTTTTACAAAATGATGATGACCACAATATGCTGAACATTAGCTTGATGCTAATTAGCTCTTTGCATGTGTGATTTCAAAAGTAACTTCCAACCACTAATCTGAATACAGAGCAATAATCTCTGCAGACTTTTTTATTGCCCTAGAACAGGGTCGACAACCCGCGGCCCCACTCACTCGCTCAGAGAGACACACACAGTGAGATCAGAGCTCGTTCATGTGAAGCAGCCGGTCAGTGACTTTGTGGAAGAACAGTGAAAACACAGAGCTTCTCCGGTCACAGCTGCTCAGTGATCCGAGCAGAAGCTGCAGTTGGTTTGTATCTCACTTTAACTAATAAACACTCATCACTAGTTATCAGAACCTGATCAGTACATGAAGTAAATTTGTGTTTGTTTGATTCGCTCCAGAGTTTATGAGACAGCATTTAAACATAATGAAAAATGACTCGATACAACACGAGACGTGACGCTCACAGTCAGCAGCGACACACATACATGACACCATCAATTAATATCTAAAAACATGATCGTACGTTTGTCATCTAAATCATCCCAATAAAAAAATGGAACAAATGAACATGAACTAGTTCATTTTCTTCTGCATGAACTGAACTTTGAACTAGTTCATTCTAAGTGTGAACTGGCTCAACACTGAGTATAACTATATATAAAACTTTATAAGCTGTGTTATCAAATATGTTTTGCAGCTCCAAACTACTTTTATTTGGCGGAAGAGGGGGAAAAATTGCTCTTTTGATAGTAAAGGTTGCCGACCCTTGCCCTAGAAGGACGATCACCATATGTGATCATTCAGAGATTGTAGTTGTTAAGTGTGTTTGTGGACCTGGAAAACAAATTCTCTTTGAGTCTTGTGGTCTCGGTTCCTGTAACACCTGCCAGAGGGAAATAGGTCAAAGAGGAGGTGTCCAGGACATGAAGCATCCTTTACAGAATCTCCTCAAGTTACAAAGGAAATGTATAAAGATGCATGTCTCTTTTCCTTGCTAAATGTCCGATATCCTACTGTCAGACTCCACTGCTTTCTGTGGACTAGCTTTTGTTTGGCTCTTCCAACCAGCAAAAAAAGGAGGAGGTGACAACAACTAAAAGCTGCACAGAGGTGCACACTGAAATGCTGAATCTCAGTGCAATTAGAAATGGCAATGTAAACAATCCTTTTGCACTAATGGAACTGCCTAGTTTAATTATTATATTGATAGTTCTTGTTAAATGTGGCATTTACGGAAAGAGTTTCGTTAAAGGTAACAGGTACAAGGGAGGACAAACTGTTTCTGGTCTGTTGAGTTGTATTTGATGGGTGAGTGCAGGCACACATGCATTTTATCAGTGTATTTATGTTCATGCTCCTGTTGGTAAAGAAAAAGCTCACCTTGCTAGGCTGAGGTTCGGCCTTCGGTTTCACCATCTGAGTTCCAGGTGGTATCATTCCTTTGGGAGGATCTTTGACTTCGACCTCCATACCAGCATCTATACAAAAAGATAATTTACAGTGCATGGGGACATTGTAAAAGATGTCATGTTGTTAAAATAAGGGGTATTTCTTACAGACTTTTACATTTTCTTACCTATTTCAATGCCGTCAATGGTGACGTGGATTGTATAGAGGCCTACTGCTCCTGGAGTCCAGTTGGCGCTGTAGGTTCCATCAGTGTTGGCACGAATCAACATGTTCTCACTGGGTCTGTGTGGGGAAATGATCAGTAAGTACAGACTGTAACTCGCTGGTCAGTGAGTTTTGTTTCTGCATAACTTCACTTACCTCTTTGGGGTGGGGGAAGCAAAACGCAGCTCCTCAAAGGAGTAGTTTTCATACGCCTAAAAGAGACACAGCACAACTATAAGGCTAATAAATAAAACCGTGTTAGCACCACAAATAGCCGAACAATATTTGGCAATTTCACAATTATGGAAGTCATATTTTTTATTTTGCCTAAATTCAAATTTAATCTTAACACCTTTAATCTTTAGCTATATGAAAGGCCATGGATTGTGTTTGTATGCGAATTTGGTCATAACTCATTACTTGCTTCATAAAGATTCATTGTGTATGGCTTCTTTTATGCTATCTGACATTAAATTAGCCATTCCAAACCATGTCTTTACTTAGTGAGTTTAATGTTTTGTTTTATTTTTCTTTGCCAATTTGCTTCATTTTCCATAAATTGTTTTTCTTTTACTAGATGATTTGTATTAACGAATAAAATCAGCAGCTATTGAAAGGTGCAGTGGTGCAAATGTTTATGCTTTTTTGCTTATTTGACAAGACTAACATGTTTACATCTTCAGGTCTGCAATGCCATTTCCTATAGGTAGCAGACTACTCCCCCTTGTGGAGAATCTGCGGCCCACTAAATGTAAACAAGTGACTTTGTGGGTGAGTGATGAGCCAGTTACACGAGGCTGACCTTCATCATGGTAATGGCAATGTATCGAGCTTCTTTCACAATCATGGGCTCGTACGTAGCCTCCAGCTTGGGCATTGGCAGACCTCCAAAGGTAAGGTCAGGACCAGAGGACGAAGGGGAGGAGCTTCCAGGTAGCCGCTGCAGCTTCTTCATATTCTCGGGCTGCATTGACTTTTTTTGTGAAACAGGTACAGCCTTTACCTCCACCTGGACATGAAACCAAGGAAAAGCTCAATCAAAAAGGTGCAACACCTTTGAATTGCAAATAATTTTTACAATCTTGATTTGACTTTACAGACAAAATTATACAGTCAGTTAATTTCAGCTAGACGAAGAAAAGCCAAAGGAGCTATCCCGACCTTCATGTTGGGAACATGCACCACATCTCCATACTGGTCTTTTGTCTGTACGACCACGGTAGTTGGCCAACCACAGCGTATGTCATCTTTGTTCAGGATCAGAGACGTTTTCTGAGGGTCTGCGTAAGAGTCTGGCTGCAGCCACCTACATGCGACGAAATAAGAAAGGGAGAGAGGCAGGGAAGGAAATGACTGGAATTTCTAAAGCAGAGGAATCGGCAAATCAAAACCTAATCTATATCAAGTATTTTGCAATGAAATGACAGCCAGAGCTCCAGCAGGCTGGCCACAAAATCTCACCTGGCCAGACGTCCTCCACTTGAGGTCTGTAAACAGGTGATGAAGTCCTCAAGGAAAGAGTGCTCATTGGTTTGGAGGTGAAGGGGCAGGTTCCCCTCCAGGGCCTCCAGGATGGTTGGGGAGTGAGACAAGGCTAGACCCTTTCCAAGGATCCCTGAGTGAGACTTACACACCTGGTGAAAGGGGCAAAGGAAATAAGAACGAGATATAGTGCTCTTTTCACAAGACCAAAACAAGTCTTAAAGAAAATCCCTGAATTAAACAGATAACATACCTGTAAAGATGCTTCCTCTAGAATCTCAAGATCCTCCTCCAATTCATTGCCTTGAAATTAAAAATATTAGAAAAACAGAGGTATGTTTTACTCAAGATGTCACACAAGATGAATCTGCTCCCAGTAGTGAGTAGTCCAGGCAAATTCTATTATCCACAGTTTCCCATACCTATAGGGAGGGCCAGGTCTTTCTTCATCAGGGCTGCAGCACAAACGCTGCCCAGGTAGGCCAACTCCTTCTCTAGTTGGATAATACCCTCTTCAGGACCAGTGTTGAATTCATATCCCACTGCCACACACTTGAAGCCGTAGAAACAAGCCTTCTCATCTTTAACATAATCTGAGGCCGTTTCCAGTGAGAACAAAACTTCATTTCCTGAAGTTGGGAGAACAGAAAATAATGGATGAAAAGAGAGGTTGGTAGAGATCTGTAAGCAACTACTGGTAAACTAATGGCAGCCTGCTGTGACAGGTGGCACAGCAAAGCACCATTAAGCAGATTAAAACACTCATGAGAACAATTAAGATCAATGAACAACAACTGGGCTGCAAGAATAACCGTTGAGTTTGGAACGGTGTCTCTAATTAATTGCTCATTATTTATGCTTAATCGTGCAACATGTTCAATCATTAATACTGCAAGTGCTGTCACAAATAACAATTAGTGCCACTACCATAATAAACAATATATGTTGGCCTGCTTATCCTATTACAGATTTCTGGTCACTACTGTACAGGCAACCTTGGGAATTTCCTATTCCTCAATTTGCCCAGTAACACATGACACACATCATCCCATTTTTTATTAATGTTTGACTGCTTTCAGCTTCAAGTCTAGCAAGCACCTAAAATGACAAAAGATGAAGGCATTATTTTATATATAAGATATTAAAAGCAGAAAGCAAATTTGTGATGTGTAATTGTCTGTCTTCCAAAGGTAACTTTCTTGATTTTAGAGTCTTCAAAATTGGCAAACAACTGTGCTTCATATTAACATTTCTATATTTATTTGAAGTAAAATTTGGTAGACATTTCAGATATTAAAGTTCTTGAATACGTACTATTGTATTTCACTAGTCTACTACTAAAATGTAGCGCATGTCTTTGTATTTGCAACCTTATTTAATTTCATCATAACATTTTAAGCTGCATGTCCAATAAACGTTGACCAGCCAAGCTATTCATACCTGGCAGCACAAGGACAGTTGTTGGCCAGCCTGTGGCGCCTGAGAACTTCTTCAGCTCAGTCCAGGTGTTGATGGTGTCATGTACCAGAGGTTTGCCGCCCACACCGGACAGGTGGAGGGTTCGGCTGGGGATGAGCAGGCGTAGGACGTCCTCTGGCTGTGCAGTGCCACATTGAGGATCGAACTCAATGGTGGTCCAACGGACGCAGTCTGGGAATGATACCTGAGGGAAGGTGAGAGAGAACAAGATTAATTTCAACTTAAATTATATTCATGTGTCTTGTTTTTTTCAAATTGCAGTAGTAGTAGTAGTAGTAGTAGTAACCATCTTACTCTGTATTGTGTAACACCCGCTTGCTTGTAAGGGTGATCACTCTCCATTACTGAGTAGTGGTTTGAGGTGGTACATGCTGACAGGCCTTGCTCAGGCTGGTTTCCTGTCGTGCTGTCTGTTGATTGGTTGGGATTGAATGTGGGTGGTGCGTATTTTTGGTTGAGGGCAGAGACGGCAGGCAACAGCTCCTGAACCAGTCCAAAGACCTCGACAGCAGCCTGGATGAAGAAGAGGAGTGGTTTTATCAAAATGCCAGCAATATTCCATTCAGGACTAGAAGACAAAGGGTTTGCTTTGACCTCTTACCTTAGGTACAGATGCTGCCACAGGGCCAATGTAGGCCAGGATAAGGGGCAGGAGCATGGAGAACAGGCTGGAGGAACTTAGTAACTCAGGAATGTCCTCAACTGGAAAGAGCAAAGGACAAAGAAAAAACTGAAAAGAGGCTGAACATATCTGATCTAAATTCATCCAATAATTACCAGTGATTTTGAACGACAGGTGCAGGTTTGCTGTGCTCACCATCGACAGCAAATGCTCTATGAAGCAGGTCCTTTGCAGCTCTGACCACAGCACTGACAACAGATAGGGCTCTGCTGCAGTTCTTATCCTCCTCATTGGCTTTGCTCAGCAGCTGAGACTGCAGGTCCCCATCATATTCACTCCTTCCACCAGGAAAAAAAATTTGAGTCAGAAAAAACACATCAAGATGAAACATTACATAATCATCAATCAAAAAAAGAGTTTAAAATGAATACCTGTAGTAGAGAATCTGTGGGATCTGTCCTCTGGTCTGATTGGTCCCATTGCTACTCAAGCTGCAGGTGCTGAAGGTGAAGGACACACCGTCCGAGCACTGGACTGTGGTCATACCTCCGTCCCCATTAGCTGTCCTGCTGCCATAGTTTCGCAACCGTACGGCATACTTTACCCCTTCCTGCAACAGAATAAATTCATCAGTGATAGTTTGCATTCACAACAAACCAGCAACAACAGCTACAGTAACAGCTGGATATCAACACAAAACTATGTCTTTTCTGACAGTGTATGTACCTTGAGTGGCACAGCCTTGTCCAGGCGAATCTCAGCAATATCACTGGGAGAATCATCAGTGCTGTAGGTGCCCTTCACCAGCTCAAGAGATGTCCACCTGTGAGAATGTGCCGAGTCCCCTGGATGCTCTGTTTGCGCCTGAAGGGTGAAGGAACAAAAAAATTAGGTAAACGTGTTAAGCAACACCAGATGACGTGTCAAATATAAATACATTTTTACCTCAAAATCTTTTCTAATCACTTACATCATCAGCCAACACCTCTAGTTCATACTCATGGATGCCCCCTCCTCCGTACACACAGACGCCCACCAGCACAACGCCTGGCTTGTCCACTGTCAGACAGATGGCATCCGGCGAACCGTTCCCCGTATTCCAACTCCGGCCCTGGCTCGTTTTAGTGAAGCGGTTGGGAGACGCTTTCACAGAGTGGAGTGAGTTCAGTCCATCAACCTTAAGAGCATGAACATATTACCCAGGTTATTATACAACCATAAAAAGGCAGGGAAGATATTTTTACTAAAAACAAAAGCAAACAATGAACTACTGAATATAAACCATTTTCTGTATCTGTATAACCATCACCTTACACTTTAAGACTATTATCTATACCACCAGGTGGCAATAGTGAGGGCAAAGCATAAAACTGATCAACTTCAAATAATACTGTAGATCTAAAGATCTCATAGATGTGTGTATAATGGCTGTTACCTAAATGTGAAGGCCAGCAATGTTTTTTATTTATAGACCAAGACAGTGCAGAGAGAAAATGGATGGTCTGTAAAAAATGATATGAACTGAAAAAAGACCATCTCATATTTGGCCTGTGGTAGTTAAAATAATCTACTACTATTTATATCGGCCTGCCGACTACAGAGAGCCAGACATAGCCGCAGAGGGACTTATCTGGGTGCTCTTGGGAGGAAGACTTGTTTCCCTGACAACAGACTGAGGGGCATAACAGTGATGTCAAGGGCTGTCGTCGAATGACGGTTACTATGACAACCAGAGCTAAAGAGTCCCGATTGAAGCATACGGATATGCATGTGAGCTGGCGAATGAGGATAATAACAAGAAGAGTGTGAAATAGGCAGAATGACAGACATCGGTCCCACCCTTTGAATGACTCAGTATATTATAAAAACAAAACCCTTTCTGTTCGTTTTTCTAGTGATAGAAGACAGCACCTCGTCCCAAGAAAGGCCTGTCACTGTGAAAAATTACTTCAGTAAGGATAGAGTGTTAGGTAAGAAGTAAGATAAATAAGAGAAAGAGTCATTAAGAGGGTATGGCATGAGGAAATAAAGAGAGAAAAAATGTGGAGACATGTAGTCTAGTTGATGGATCCTATCTACAGCTCTTCAAGCTGTATAACAACTTTGACTTTAACAGAACGGGAAGTGGATGCGATTATGACGCAGGCTGTATGCAATACTAAAATAGATGTGACACCAACAACTTTGATCCATCCAAATAACAAAGGACATTCATTGTGAATGTCCAGGACAAAAACAAGTGAGTTTATTTAAAGAATAAGCCTATCAGGGCTTGGAAATATATGTTTGCCTCAGCCATGTCCTGCGTCTCCATACACATGCCTTATGTGTGTGTTTGTTTGGGGCATGTGAGTGTCGTTACCTCAGAGCCAAGGGCAGAGGCCGTGAGCTCCGAGACGATGGAGGCCAGCAGACCACAGGTGTTGGAGACCAGGTGTGGAGAGAAGAGCTCCACCTCCTTCCTCAAACTCTTCCTCACTGGCAACACCACAATCACCAGCATCTTCTCCAGTACCTCTCGAAAACTGGTCATGCCCATCAGGTTCTCCTCCGTCTGCAGGAGCAAAAAAGATATTCAAAGTTTTTCAACAACAACAGTAGATCACATAGTTCCATCAATAATACCAACCACCATTTTGAAATAAAGATACCTTAAGTACATTTATGACATGGACCACTCACATGGCTTAGTTTCTCCATATGCGCCACCAGCAGGGGGAAGCGGTGAGCGAGGGCAGAGTCGTTCTCTGTGCTGACTTGTTTGACGAGTGAACGCAGCAGCACTTCTCCGTCATACGCGATGGGCAGGATGGACGTCAGCTTGACGGAGGTGTTGCATAGAGCTGACATTACGGCTGCCAGCAGACGACTGCTGGATGTGCGGAAGTTTGCTTCGGCAATGTCCTGAAATAAAAGAAGAACAAATTTGAAATGCTTATCTTATCTTTTTTTTACTTTTCGGATGTTCTTTCAACAACCAAGGAAATACTTTCAGGGATCTCTGATTTTCAGGTTTAGGAAAGTTGAAGTAGATGTGAATATCATACCTGGTCGAGGCAGTTGAGCAGGTCACAGAGGCATGCCCACTGCAGAGCCGGGGTCGGGTAGAAGGAGTGGAAGCAGGCGGTGAAGGTGTTGTGACACTCCTGAAGCACAGCTTCCAGCAGGGTAAGGGGCTGAGACAAGTAGCCCTGGGGGTCATTGTCCAGCTTGGTCAGGCAGTTGTCCATGCCTTCTGACAGGATCTTCTTCAGCAGGCTGCGCGTCTTTCCCACGCACTCTGCCAGCTTGCTCGACTCCTCCACCACAGCTTTGGTGCTGGCTGGAAATCAAACAACAGTCAAACAACAAAATCTTTTCAAAAGCTGCCCTCTATGATTTCATTCAAATGTTCTCTGTTAAATAAAAAAGATGTTACTATTTTATGTACATGATATATAAACACAGGACAAAGAGATTAGAATATGACATTATCTAAATATGGTTGTTGTCTTTCATTCAGAAAGATCTTCTTGACTATAGGAAAATATACTATACGTGCTTATTTTAAATTCAAAGCACCACTGTGGTTCTTTTTGCAAAGATTACACCACTATAAAGAAATTGATACAATACTTTAAGGTTCTCTGTGTTCCTACCCGCAATAGGGAAGATCTCACAGATGTAGACCCTGAGCAGGCGAAGGCAGCATGTGCCAACGAAGCGCAGTCTCTCTAGGTCCAGCAGGGTGGCTGTGTACTGGAAGCCCTTCAGCCCTCGCAGCTCCTCCACACCCAAAACCAAGGTGGTCCAGCTCCAGTGAAGGACACTCAGCAGAGACTCAAAACACTCCTGTAAAGAGATGGAAGTAGACAGTTATACAAAATGACCTGTTAAGACCCAGGGAGAAACAGATAGGAGGCAAGACACATGAAACCATGGAGACAGTACTCACTACGGACACTGTGCGAGCAAATGAGCGTTTCAGGATATGGACTGGTTCACTGGTCTGCTGTTTCCCTTTCGATGCATTGCCATCATTAGAAGGAAGCCTAATGATAAAATATAAGTGAATATTTAGATAAACAATTAGTTGACAAGTCTCTAAACAGAAGCTTTCATTTAGTAAGAAAGTGTGAGGATCTTTACTAGCCTGTAAAGTAGCTGAGGTATTTGACCCGCGTTAACATCGGTACCGTTGTTTGACTTCTTGGAGCTTTTGAACTGAAAGACAACGCTGTAGAGGGGGGGGAAAAACAATCAATGGCTGTGACCAAAATTCAAACATTATTGAAATGTGATCAAATGACAGAAGGTTTACCCGTCGTCAGTGGTAATGGTAGCCTGTCCGTGCGAGCCACAGTCACTGCTGGGACCAGACACTCGGGCCCACGCCACATACCACCAGCCAAGCTGCAGCAGCACGGGCTCATCAAACATCATGGCATATTTCTCCCTAGGAGTAAAAACACCATCATTTATAGCAATCAAATATAAAGACTGTATCGTTCCATATTTTTCTCCTTATGTTAATACTTGTGAGAACAGAAGGGAAACATAAAAACAGTACCTGGCAGCACAGTCATAAGCCAGGACGTCTGTCTCAGCCAGCAGATCACCATCTGTCTCATGGTCACCCCCATCAGGTCCCAGCTCAAAAAGCTGCACAAGAAGAATGAGTCAATATATATTAAAAGCATGTGTATTATCTTCCAGTGGTAATTTATTCATGTCTTTTACAGTTAAAGCTTTCTAGCTTTGTGAACTGAATAGGGTCCAGAAACTTAATGTTTTTGAGGAAGCTCTGACAATCAACTGACAACCCAGTTGAACTTGCTTTAATTTAGAAAAAAATACATTCAAAAGACCGAGATGGAAACTGAACAAAGGGCTTAAAATCCAATGGACCTTTGTGCCACAGAACCGCTCACCTTGATCTTGGCAGTGTACTCCCCTCGACCCCCAAACAGGCCCAGCCCACCCAGCAGGATGTCAGCATCAGCACAAAAGCGAATTGCCTCCACAGAGTGAGCTGAGTAACCCCAACCACCGCCGTGACCTATAACATCACACGTGGGATCAATAGTATCAATAAAAAAAAGGAACAGAATGTGCAGGGTATGTTGTTTATCTACAATGACAATTTAAATGCAGGTTTTTGACTTAGAGTAATCAAATCAAAGCTTACTGTAACCAAAAGCATCTCCCAGTATGCTGTATCATGAATCACTTGTCATGTATTCTGTGAGAAGCCACTTACTCTCAAAGCGGTTCACCACACTGTAGTCTTCCTTGGAGTAGACCTTCATCACTGCCTGGGTCTCTTCCTCTGCGCTGGCTACACCCATCTTTAGCTCCTGCATGGCTGCCAACGTATCAAGGCAACCTAAATGGACAACGCAGTATATTTATTAGCGTTAAATGTGGATAGAAATCAAAAGTTCATAACGTACTGTAATTACTCCTGCAAGCAGAATGTATACCTGTATGTCTGGGTATGATCTAAGAGATATTTTTACATCAACTTTTCCCCCAAACTGATCGAAAACTAGTTCTAGATGCCCAAATGAATGGCAAGTGCAGAGGATTACCAAGGATGTGCAGGGCTCCGTGAGAGCGTGTGGTAGTTGCATTTGATCCTGATGGCAAAGCCAGCTCTGGACTAAGGATGCTGCAGCGAGCCTGTAGATCTGTAGCAGAGGGCATCCTGGCATCAGCTATCACTGCGTTGTAGCACCACATCTCTTTTGAGGCTGGCAAGAATCTGGGAGGACACCGGGATAGCACACAGAGGGGGTTAAAAAATCTGTACATTACAGTATGTGGTACAGAACTATTCCCAGAAATGTATCCCTGGACTGACCTCCATATGACATCGTACACAGGATCCAGACACAGGCCGAATCCCTGCAGGTCCTCCTGCTCAGAGTCATTGAAGGTCCGGCAGCTTCCATCCATTTTGTTGATAAGCAAGCATTTAAATGGAGCTGGCTCAGACAAAGAGGAGGGCACGAGGCCAATGATGTGTTTGCTGGCAAAGATCTCTGAAGTAGCCAGGACATGGGAGTTGATAAGAGCCTCATCGATCCGTAGGAACGTCTGGTCTCCACTGGCACCAATCCAGGTGGCCTTTCGTCCATATTTGGCACCGATGTTGGGCATGGGGGATGGCTTGGCATTCCAGTAGGGCATGTCTAGGATAGGCCGGCCAAGCTGCCCTTTCTGGACAAGAAGAAGACACATTCATTTTCTAATTTACATCTCAAGTGTAACCTCCAATTTGTATGAACAATGAAGTTTGGGATTTTAAAGAATTGCCCTTTCATTGAGGAACAATATTTGTCTTACCGAGAAGCTTCCAAATGTGAAGACCTGTCCATCCATGAGGAGAACGGCTGTGTGGTTACTCCCTGCTGTCACTTGGACACTCGGACCCGGAAGGGCCTGCACCAGAGTAGGGGAACCCCTGGCGGATAGAAAAGTGCAGTTTAAATGTTTGTGGTTATAATGCGATTTCCAAAATCTGTAACAATTTGGTTGAATTTACTTTATTTGTAAATGGAAATGAAACACTGCATTTTATTTTCTCAAATTTACAATTATATATATATCATGATTAATAAATTTAATTCAAATAGGAATCGCATTAAAGTAAAAAAAAAATCAACATAGGCTGTACCTGGAGTTGACATCTCCATGTCCGAGCTGCCCATGTTGGCCATAACCGAATGTGTAGACGTCTCCATTTTCCATCAACACCACTGCAAAGCAGCATAATCAAGACTCTAATTACTCCTGATTACTTTCCCCACTTTCTTTACTTCAAGGTCAGACCACTCATGTTAAATGTTTTTTCATGTTAAATTTCCCTTTAAGTAATGTGCTGATAAATCGACTGGAAGTACCTGACCTGAAGGAGCAAGAGAAAGTGAACGTACCCGAGTGGTGAAAACCGCAGCTGACCTGTACAGCTCGTAGCTCGCTGTCAAACCTCACTGCCCCCGGGGGGTAGGTGGTGATTTTGCTGGCGTCTTTCTCTCCTCGCTCGCTGCTACCATCTAAAAAAGGCAAACACTCAAGTCAGCACATTTGAGGAGAGAGTGGTGTTTAGTAGCGACTTCAGACCGCTGAGGTTGATGTCTCTGCACAGTCCTGGAAAAGGGGAGCTGGAGGGAAAAGAGGACTCAAAAGAAAAAATAGGGAGAAAAGGGAAGTGCATGCCGAAATAGGGAGGAGGGGACAACACCTCTTTAACAGAAAGGCTTTTGGCAACCAGACCCATTAAAAATTTAAAAATTATCTCGCAAAGAATTTCTTATCTTTTAAACATTTCTCTGTATTTAATGAGGATGAGGAAATCTGGTTTACCTAGAGCCCTGTTTAAGAGGTCAAGGCTGTGGTGTGGGAGTGGCAGAAGTTGGATAGAGACCCATGCATTACGGTAAACATAATGACTGTCAATAATTTTTGGGACCAGGAACCAGCTCACTGTGGTGTGCCTCTGTAACTGAAGCCCGCCGGATCAGAAAACAGCTTGGTTGTAATACTTGAACTTTCCAATTAATGTGGAATAAATACTGACTGGCTCGTGGCCCAAAGTTTCAAAGGAAAGGGGTTAAAGTTGAGCTCATGGACACAACTGACAATGTTGATGATTACACAGAAGTGCTTCAGGAACATCAGCATTGTAGGTGGGGGGTTTAGAGCCTCCATTCCTCTTCATAAGTGGAAAACCATGAAGAAGGATGCTCAGGGGAGGTACCACAAATCATCGAGCCTTACAGCTGAGCATCAACCACAACGGGAGAAAAGTTATTCAGCAAAGTAGGACAGCCTCAGTTTCCTAACTGACATAAAGGAGGAAACCACTGCTGTTCTGAAATAAAATACCCTTGTGGCGTCAATCTTTCCCATTTAAAAGAGTGACATGAAAAAAAGCCATTTATCACAAACAATGAGTTTCTATTGATAAGGCTTTCCAATTGTGCATGTTCAGGGGGCAGTCAACAAGGGCACACTTTCATGAAAGCTAGTCACCAAATATCAGGCCCAACCGATGACATCCAAATAAAGTGTCAGAGCAACCTGCGTTAGTAAGAAAATAGGCTTTTGTGCAGTGATAAGTATTCTTTGTGTTTCTTTGACCTTTAATATTTTACTAATTAATATTTAACTGAAGCTTATATGCCTCTAAATACTGATAACAAGATGCATTGGACAGTATGTCATTTTGTGTCCTCCGTCCTGATCCCTTTAGAAAGGTAAGAAAAATACACCTTCACAACCAAATCCCAATTTTTTGTCACATTTTCCAAAACACAAAGGATGCTGAGACTCCGAGGCCAAAACAAAACAAAAGAAAAAATTCATAGGAATAAAGGATAACCCTGTACTGTCCTTTCTGCTCAATATTTGAATAATTAATGTAGCTACTATTCAAATCATATTGGTTGAAACTTATTTCTCCAGAGAGATTACACTTACACTAACTTGTCTGAAGGTCAAGGGCCTGAAAAGCTTAATATTAGATCCACAGATGTTTAGATGTTTGTGAGTCTGTGAGTTCTTAACATTTCCATGAGATGCTTCACATCTCCAAAAAATGTTTTAAAGCTATCATCTCTGCTTACTTCCTACTGCGTCGTGTTTGTCAGCTTGTTATTTATCAAAGTTTTTCTCTCCCCAGTGCTTGTTTTGTTTGCTTGTATGCTGCAGTCAGGAAGTGACAAATCAGCTGCTAAGGGAGTGATGGCAAATCCAGTTAGACAAGGACGTTGGTTTATATTTAGGTCTGAACAACAGCAGTGGGCAGAGCAGGCATCCTACTCTGAGGATTAGAGCTGTTAAACCAGAAATTTTAGTAGTATAACAGCCCAAATCTTAATTTTACATTGGTTCTTTTCTACATGAAGATTATAACACAACTTAAAATAATCAAACACAAAAGGGAACCAACCTTTTAAAAGAGACTAGACTTTACCCTGGCCTAAAAGCCCATTTATTTCTCCACTGTGAGTCACAGTGAGTCCTTCTTGCTAATAGGCTACATTTGTTTGTTACCATGAAACCTGGTGAAGACACAAGAGTCCTGCGTTCAGAGAGTGAGAGAGGAGGTGGGCGGGACAGCCAGATTGGGAGATGAGTCAAGTGGGTGTCTCTGCACCCGTTGAGTTAGTGAAGACCGTAGTACCTTTGTGCTTGTCCCGTTTATGCCTTAGTGCCTGAAGGGGTCTTATTCTGGCTAGGGCCTGCTCACGCTGGTTCATAAAAATGGGACCAGGAAAAACAAGGGGGCCTGGGGGAGAAAGAAACTTTCACATGCATGCACAATGCTCACAAATGGGAAAGAACACATGAAAAAATACTACACCACAACTATTCACACACACTGAAAAATTATAAAAAAAAGACACAAGCAAGGGGAAAGTCACCAAGGCACAACACCCAAGCTCACAGAGCCCCTGAAAGTTATCTGAAACTAAGCAGGAGGGTATAATGTTAGCTTCACTCTCTTCTCTAAGTCCCACTCCCCTGTGCCTATGTTGAATGGTCTACCCTAGATAAATTTACCTTTTAAAGCCAATAAAAACCGCAAAGCCCTTCCCCTCACATAATCATATTCCGTCTAGCCCTGCTCCATACCTCTGCCCTCCTCCAGCCTGTGCCGGCGGTTGATCCTCTGTCGTTTCTCCTCCTGGCGGATCTGAATGTGTTCCTCAATGTTCACTCCTGGGGGGGGAGGGACAGGCACAGCTGAAAACACAAAAGGCCCCGGGTACAGGCAGCCCAGACAGGATGCAGGAGGACGAGGAGGAGGAGGCGGAAAGATGGAGCAGAACAAAACAAGACATACATCAATGAAAGATGGAGAGAGGTGATGGAGAAGCAATGACTCTGCACAACACAACAACAAAATGAAGGCCAGGCGACGGCAGGTGCGCAAAAATACTACATCCAAGCAAATGCAACAGACAGGATGATATGTGCAGCATAAGCAGCAACCTGGCACAGCTCAGGACAGATAGCTTACACAAGACCCGTTCTCAAGACAGTCAATTATTTTGATCAATTATATAGGATCAAAGATACCGCAAATCACCAACAAATGTAATATCCACTAGAGCCTGACTGATGAGTTTTCTGGGGGCTGATGCTTGATACCAATTATGGGGAGTAAAATATTTCCTCTACTGATTAATATATATATATATATATATATATATATATATATATATTATAATTAAGAAATTGGCAATGATTCCTAAGATGTTGTTATCAAACCCTTATGACAAAAATGTACTTGAGGGTTTAAATGTTACAGTTTAACCATAAACTTTACATAAATATCAATATATATAAAGAAAACACCAATACAACCAAATATATAGAGCTTGAATTGATCAAATTAACATAAATTTTTGGGTCATAAATTGTAAACATAAATCTCTTCTCAGCAAACATAAGCTACATAACAAATATGTCTGTACGAGGCGCATATCTACCGATTTTATTAATATTATTGACTGATAAATCGATCGGGCTCCAATGTCAACACCATGAATGTATGCAATGGGTACATGTAGGCCTATGAGATTCCAACATGCTTATGACTTTCAGACTTTGTAGTGTTGAACAAAATGTAAGCAACAGAAGTGGTGATACAGATGAGATGTAAATGTTGCATGAATGACAGAGAAAAAAAGGGGGGAACATGAAGTCATTAGAAAGCTTTTCTACCTAGCAGCAGGTCCAGTGGAATCATCTCCTTCACAGCATCAAAGATGCCTCTCTGTCTTGCCTCCTGACCATCGAGCTCCCGGGCACAGGCCTTGCAGCAGCCACATGCTGAGCAGCCAGACTCTCCAGACCCACAGCCACAGATACTGGTTGATGAAGAAAAAATGAGTAAAAAAGATTTTAGATTATCCTCAAGTCAGATAAACATTTTTGATTCTTCTACTACTGTGTGTGTGTGTGTGTGTGTCTGTGTGTCTGTGTGTGTGTCCTCTTACCCTCCTGGTACTCTGTCTGGCCGACCACTGCTGACACAGCTGGCACCATAGCCAGTGCAGTCTCCACATACCGTGCAGACCATGCATTGGTCCAACTTCCACTTGTGCATGCCTGGCTGGCACATCATACTCTTCTCCTCCTTCTCCTCCAGCTCATCCTCCAGGTCTTCATCCATGGCTGTGGCCATGCTCTCCACACCAAACGCTACACAGAGCATACACACCAACAGGTAAGGCAGGAGAATGAATGTACTACAGAGTCAATATACACATGTGTAAGATACAATATACTGTGTATTGTAATGTGTAATTGTTTTTTACATTATCTCACCTTTCCCTGTCTGGCTCATAGCTCCAGTGTCTCTGCCACATTGGCCCTTGTTGTTCACACCAAATGTCCACACTTCACCGCTCTTGGTCAGGACACACGTATGGGCTTTTCCCATGGAAACCTGAGTTACAAAGTGACCTTTCAGGTCTGTCACCTGGCCTGTGGAGCGGAAAGAGTGGGTTTCGAACAGAGATATATTTATAGGCAATATAAAGAATTGTTTATTTTTAAAACAGTATTCCTCAGAAAAACTCCCAGAATCGTAGCATTTTTAAATGTCCCAGTCAACTTACAGGTACTGTCACTGTAAATGGCATCTTTGCCAAACATGTAGAGCTCTCCATCCTTGGTGACAATACTGCTGCTGCCATTGTTACACCCTGTATACACTGCCGTCTTGGTCTCTAGTTTGATCATCTTCTTGGGCTTGTACGGCTTGGGCTGTCTGCGACTTTTAGCTGCAGAGGAAAATAACAAACATCAACTATAGACCTTCAGCTGAGATAATTTTTGATTCTGTGTTTACTGAAGGTTGAGCCAACTGTTGAATTTTTGTAGACAGTTTAAAGTTGTCTTACTGGACTCTCCATCCTCTCCCTTGCTGGCAGAGCCTGTGAAGAACACACTTCCGTCTTCAGCCACTAGCAGAGCATGAGAACCATCATGGCCAACTGAGAATTGAATTATCTTGGGAGACTTTGTAACAGGCAGTTCCACCCATTTTCCAGCTGACGGGCCACCCTGCTTTATACCCAGGCTCTGGTACTTTCCTGTGTAGTAGATCTGTGAGAAGAGGAAAGACAGTCAAACACAGTGAAAGAGAGGAAACCGATCAGAGGAAAATGAAAAAATATTTATATTAGAGGCCATTATTGAAGAGAAGAGATTGTACTATATATACACATGTATGACTGTGATGTGACGTGACCAAGGTTGAGCAGACAACCCTGGGCTAATATAAGACAACATATATGTTTGCGTTAATAACTTAATCTGAAATGTTAAGAGCATCATTTGAACTAAGTTACATGTAATCATTAACCAATGTTTGTATAGTTTAGTTTAAATATAGTATGCTAGCATACTCAGTCTGCATGTGATGGACTTTCATTGATTGTTTGACAGATTGCTTGTGTTTCTGCCCTTGCATGTAAAATACATGCTGCATTTGTGGCAAAGAGCATTGTCAAGATCAACTCTGAAGTATAACCACACATTTTAACTCTCTGCCATTGTCACTAATAACAAGGTCTCTCTTAATGTGTGTGCCGCTCGGGGCTGCAGCTTGTGAGAGAGAGATCTGTCATCTGAACTGGAAATAGTGAATATGCATCATGGACAAATACTTTAATCAAAAACGGAATTAATGATAAAACGTGCTAAATAACTTATATGCCTCACTAATAAATAGAAAATCTATTTTCTTAATTTCTCTAATACTCTGATAACATCTAATTGATACTTCGGCCTTTAATAATTAAGCACGGGAGCCTGTTTAATAACCAGGTTTTGGTAGCCATCTCTAATGAGGACCTGGTGTTTTTAATGCACTGCAGACCCATTTATATGTTTACTCATTCAGAGGCAGCTTGTGGGCAAGATCATTTTTATTACTCAAATCTTCTGACACAAAACATTGGATGCAGACAGATCGGGAGCGCTTCTGATGTTTGTAAGTGGTATCACATGCTTGGCACAATGTCCAGCCCAAGTGATGAGTGACCTTTGTGCCAAGACACAGGTCAGCTGCTCCTATTTTTACCCAACCAGTCGCTCTGGGTTAGGGTAATCTGTAGATAAAGTGTTCTATGAGATTAGGTCTTAACACAGACACAGAAATGTGCAACAGCTATCTACAAAAGAAGCATGCTGCACCACACCTAAAGTACAGAGACAAACAACCACACCCACCACACACCCCAACAACATACATATTTAGCATTCTCTTGAGTGAGATAGTGTGCACAAAAATGTGAAATATCTTCTTCAACATGGCAATGCCTCCCGACAATGATTGGCCCTACTTTGCTTGATAACCAGGAATATAAAGATCCCAATAGTCAATAGTAACAGTTTAAGTAGTATAAGCTACTACTGAGCGAGGGGAAATTACTCCTATTTAAGCAGGGATGTCACCTTATAATCTCCTCATGATAGATCAGTCTATAGCATAATGAACATCCCACAAATACAGCTCCCTCAGTCCATATTGTTTAAAGACAATTTAACTAAGAAAGCCATCAATTATTTTGAAAACAAGAGGACATGTATTGTTCTCTTGTTATTATGCTTTGTTAGAAATCGGTCTTAGGAAAATATGTTAAAAACGAATTTGGGTTATTCGTAGGGAAAAGCAGCATATAATAAGTCAAATATAACTTTACTCTTTACTTTATAACATTTATATACAAACCACTACAGTGAAAGGTGAATACAATATTAAAATTGTATTCATTTTTTTATTGCCTTTTTTATTCTCTTCTCTCCCTCATTCTGACCTGCCTGCTACTGTAACAACTTGATTGCCACGGTGTGTGGATCAATAAAGTTTTATCTTATCTTATCCACACATGACTATGAGAAGGGCTAAGAATTCCATCACAAAAATCTGACTACAACCAATTATCTACAGATGCTCTGAACAAAGAGTTAATTTGCATAATGGGCTTCGTGTGGCCAGTGTAGAAGGAAGGGACATAATTCATTTGGAGCTTTCCCCCAGGTTCACTCTCTAAATTTCCTGGCAAGTCATTAGCAAGACAGAAGTTGTTAAGAGCTCAGCAGTTGAACTCGTTCCAACTTTCATTAAGCAGTTAAGGCACACCACCACAGAAGAGTTTTAGTCTCACCTTTCCTGAGGCAGTTTTCATCAGAGCAAACTCCCTGCCTGCTCCAAGCAACGCTGCCTCTTCATCAAAGCCTGTGCCTGAGAGAACAACATACTATTTAGGGCCAAATACACAAGGAGACAAGGTTGCAAAGTACTTTTTTTTTTATTCCTCTGGGTTTTGAGCAACTTCTGACAAATGTGCAACCTTGTAGACACATACAGTATGAAGTAGCAGGTGTACAGAGAACATATGGGAATCACTTCCCACAAGCACCTACAGATTATAGTATATTTAATATCACTTACTGATGATGTGCAGATCCTTCTCTAGGTCAAAGAGAGAGATGCCGCAGGCGTGCAGACATTTCCTTGCCAGCTTCAGCTGCAGTTCCTGCTGCAGGGCCGGGTCTACGCTCATTGTATAGATCCGCACAACAAAACCATCCTGCAGGAGTCAGGGCCGAGAGGAGGAATCACCGTTAAGTGTCACGACTCTACATTACATTACGTCACAGTGTGGCATTAAGAGTCCATCTGATTGATGACAAACATATCCCTGCTTCAGATGACTGAATGCCACAATCAAAATGAATGAATGAACGGTTCAGAATTATTTGTTCATTTCTTTTATGTTTCGCCTAAAGTAAGAAAATCAACACCACTTAAATAGAAGCACAACAAATATGAATATTAAGTGTACTGCCATGAGACTGACATTGATAAATATGTGTATATATAACAAAGATGTGAAGATAGCAAGAAAGCAAGAAAGCTAATAAGCAAATTTCTCAAAATCAAGTCATTTTCCAATATTTTGCTTCGGGGACATAGACATGATTGTTTGGACATCAAATCATTTGTGTAACTGGTGCAAGTGTGCATTTTGGTGCAGTGGGAAATTAGGCATGTTTTGCTGGATGCTGTTTGGATTAACACATGGATTACAACCTTAATGGTTTATGTCATGGATACATTTATCAGCAGGAGGTCAGTCTACTGAGGATGTGTCACAGTCATTTTTGGTATTTAGTAGTTAAAACCTAAGCCAAGTCAGTATTAATAGTATATCCATATATCTTAAAACACCATGGAGGGTGTGACATCTATCCACAGCCCACACACTCAATGTAGGTCACATAACAAATGATACAGCTGCAGGAGATGCAGGTTAGTCATACTACAGGGGATGTGGATGAAAAGGGACATTTACAGGACAGGAACAGAGTTTAGAAAGGACTACAACAGGGAAATAACTGGGAGACAACAGGGATATAATAGTAGGATGAGGGGTAGTGTGTGGATGATCTGGGGCTCATCTATAGTGCTTTGACTCCTGCTGAGCAGAGCACATGAGGCACTCAAATCATTAAGTAAGCGCCTCTATCCTTGCGTGATACCTTCCTCCTCATCATCCTCTTCCTCCTTTCCCCCCACATCTGCTATTGCTGGCTGACCAGTAAAATACATACAGCTTCTGAGGACCCCACCCCCCTTGATTAACCAGGAAGCTGCTGTCCAGGAGGGAGGCTGGAGTGACAGCAAATGTGTCTATTTCTCATCTTCCCCCTCCCCCACCCACATTACATGGTGCTTATGCTGATGACTGCTGCTTGTGAGATTAAGCTCTCTGGAGAAGGGCCACATATGGTCCCACTGCCCTCACTGCCACGCCCACATATGCATAACTTATATACACTCATACAGAGCTGCAAACTGTGTGGCACAGCTGGTCATCATGAGGGTCCCTAAAGTGAGGCTGGGGCCTCTACATCTGAGGAGGTGACGGAACAATTTATTTTATTTAAACTAACAAAAGATTTGGAAAATGGAACATCTGCACAAGATTAAAACATTGATTGTGTGATTGCACTGATGCATATAAATAAATGATCACTTGGAAATTGTGTTATTAATACCTCTTTTACACCAACATTAGCAGGAATATGCAGCTTTTTTTTTTTTAATGAGGGTAAACCCGTGATAAAAAAGCGATCGACTCTTTTCCCATTGCCAGAAGAAGAGTCTATTTTTCCTAGACTCTTCTTCTGGCAATGGGAAAACAAACGCACTGAAAACTGAGACACTCTCTCACCTCGCTGTTTTGCCAAATTAGCGCGTTCACCTGGGTGTCACATTTTCATTACTGGCGCTCAGACATTTCTACAGCATTTGAGTGAATGCTGATTGTATCCATTCCCATTGCAGACATAGACCAGATGTGCGTGTTAGTGGGTTTTGTGACCAGTGGAAAAGGGGCTTAAGTTAGTAGGACAACAGCTGACAGTACTATGTGACATTTGCTCTGTCAGACCATAACTTTACCACTGTGATAAAGCAAGTCAGTGGTTTCTGTTATGCATCAAGAGGAACTCTGAAGTCCACCCCTAATGAAAGTGATTCAATTATTTCACATTTCAGTCTTGTTCTTTTAAAGAGCTTTAGCTGGAATATTTAACTTACATCTTTGCAGGCAGCGATCTGGTTGATGTACTCTCCATCTGTGAAGATGATGTTCTGTCCGTCTGAGTTTTGCCCTGAGAGCAACACAAAAAGAATTTCAATATTTTGTTAGTTAATATTTTGATGATCAACCCCCATGAGGTGTTTTTTTTTTTGTGTCTTCTCAGCACCTGGCATGGTGACAGTCCCCTCATGCTCCAAGGTCTCTGGGTTGATCTTGAGGGCCGACATACTGTTGTTACTTGTGTCCCGATACAACAAGTATCCCTAAATAGACAACACAGACATTACTACTAATCTGCAATCAGAAAGGACGATTCATAACATAATATTTACTTAAACTTGTGTAAGTGACAGCGTAGCTTATGTTCTAACTTGGATAGACTGTCAATAATGGTTAAGATGAGTGTGTATTTAAACAAGTTAGATTTTTTAAAAGTCTTACACGTCTTGAGAATGTCACATCAGAAGTTTTCAACTGAAGTGTATGTGGGGAGCATCTTAATGACAGCTCCACTACCTACCTGAGCAAAGCCAAGCCATGATCTCTTCTCCTTCCGATTCCTGATTCGGGATGTGGAGTTGTACACGTGGCCCTGTAAGGCATCGTTAACACATGAGCAGACGATCACAAACACTGAAAAACCTTTAATTCAACATTGGCAGACGAAACGCTGGAGTTTTATTTAAGAAAAATCTGTGTCATAAACCTCTTCAAAGCCAGAGAGTAGTTTTAGGTAGAATTAGGGCTCTTTGCTGTCATTGTTCTCCAATACTAACATAAAGCAAAATGGCTACAATAAATAATAAACTCCTATTAATATTATAGAATGCTGAGTTCACCTAAATCTGTAATGGGCGTATAATGTACATACTCTTAGCTACTGATTGCTCTTTGTTGCACACATCAGACAATTGTGTAAATCATTGAACTCCAAAATGAAGAGGAGAGTATCTTTTCAACCCATAAAGAAACATCCTATTTATCTGAAAAAATCTTAACACCAAATTTATATGTAAATATAGTTTTACTAAACATTGCAAACATGCAGCTGTACGTGTTACATACCCTGACAGTGCCACTGTATCCAGAGCCCACTTTGTACAGTCCATCTTTGCAGAGCAAGTACAGAAAGGAGCCGTCGGTCTGCAGAAGACAGCGCTCATCCTCGTCGATGGCCACCTCTTTCAGCACCCACTTGTTCATCAGGGCCGCACGTTTGATGCCGTTCCCAAACCAGTCTTGAATTTGGATCTTTCCCACCAGGACAGCCTGTACGCTTCTCTGTAGCGCATTCAGTATGGTGGGCACCTGGTAAGATTCAGGAAGAAAGAGAGGGTGGTGAGGGTGATTTAAGGGGGGGGGGGGGCAGAATTTGAGAAGCATAGTCTGCACAAGGTGGAAACAGACACAGGGAAGTTTCTCTGTTTCTGATTGAATGAAAAAGTTAAAAAAAAATAACTGGGACTATAGTAAGTGCGGATTTGCATTCACACACACACACACACACACACACACACACACACACACACACACACACACACACACACACACACACACACACACACACACACACACACACACACACACACACACACACACACACACACACACACACACACACATATATAAACACAAACACACGTAAGCCCCCACTTCCTTTTTGCCTGCCTGCCATTGTGATGAATCACAGTCCATTCACTATCTGAAAAGTGATGAACTAGGAGGAAAGAAAAAAAAAACACAGGCCTATGTCTGCGGGGGGTAAAATGTGTGAATAAAACCCCCTCTGCAACCCTGGTCAAGTATTGGACTTGCAGGTAAAGGTGACACATTTTCATTGACAAACAGAACTGAAATTGTCTGAAGTTTCTCCCAACATTTTACAACAGCAGTTTTGATATAAGGCAGAAGCAAAGAGGAATAAACAAAGTAGAGAGAAGACAAACTAGAGATCCAAGCAAACAGAAGATCAGATAATTGGCGGAAGAATGTAGGCAGGGTAACATAATCAAACAGAAGAATCAGAGAGGCTTGACATTTTCCGAAACTTAATTTGTGCTGTCCAGACACTGCACAGAGGAAATGCTTGGAGGAGCCAGAGGTTACTACATCCACCCAAAAGCTTCTTTGGTGGTCTGATGCACTGCTACTAATCTGGCAGAAATACATGGATAGATAATAAAAAGGTCGAGATCTCTTGGAGGAGTTGGTTAAGAAAACATAACAGGTCAAATTCAACCAATATGAAAATAGAATGTCTTTTAAATTTTTTGCAGGAAACAGGACCACCTGGAATTCCACTGTGTTTGTTTAGTGTGAAACAGTCTGAACAGGTGATCAGTACAAAGATTAGATGATGACATCTGATTATGCAAAGATATTTGTGCCAGTAAAGCCTCACATAACAAAATACACTGACTGACTCTTCTGTCTTATTACCTCTGCCAAGGAGGTTTTGTTTTCATTATCTGTCAGCATGGTTACTCAAGAACTACTTGACCGATTTCCATTAAATGCTGTATAGGGGTGGGGCATAACATGGCAAGATAGTGGGTTAGCCTTAGCAGAGGTATGTGCTCTCCTAGCACCTCCGGTTTTATTTTAGTTTTTCATATGAATTCCAGAGTTGCATAAAGAACGAATAAAATAGTTCAGTATAATTTACTTGATGTAAACTGGTGAATTACCTGTATCGTCTGACAGGCATGGCTGCCATTGTTGGTGAGGATGGCAGACACAGCCTGCAAGATTTTACCGGTGTCTCCCCAGGCCACCACCAGACTGAAGAGGCAGGCGCAGGACAGGGCAGTGATGGCCTGTCCTGTCGGGTCATTGGGCCCTGTGCTCCGGACTGTGGTTTCCAACAAAAGCTGGAAAAGAGACTCTGAGGAAGCATACAAGGGGAGGAGAGCTTAGAGATATGTGCAGAGAAAAACAAAAATATGTACGTGATTCAGGCTGAACTAAAAATTGTGAAAAAATGAAAATGCGGTCCAATTAGCCATTGCAACGGACTATGGCCCAAAAAAAGATCAGATTTTAAGCTTTGTAATCAAAATTGTGTAAGTGTGATTGGATAGAATTGTACATATGCACCTAATTAAACTCTTGTTTATTAATGTTCAGCCTTACCTAGCACATCAGGAGGCTCAGTCTGAAAGCCCTCAGGCTGTTGTCCCTGTAGCATGTCCAACAAAGCTTGCAGGCTACGCAGGCACAGTGAGGGGTGAGAGAACCGGGTCTCTTTTATCAGTTCAAATACCCCACACAGGCCAATGCCAATGATCTGCAGAAACAAACACAGACAAAAAGCAGATTGCTATGAGCTAATGAACCCCATGCTAACATTCTCCAGCCAATATCGAGCTAGACTAGCTGTGATACTACTTTATGGATATATGAAGACTAAACATGCTGACATTGCGCAGAGAAGTAGATGTATGGCAGGACTGTAATGAAACAGAACTGATTAACAAGAGCTTGGAGTGGATGTTTTCTTTTAAAAGCCTGATCTCATCGTGCTACACTCCATTTATCAAGGGGCTGGTAGTGCAGTTACTACCACTGACTTCAGCATTCACCATTAACTTTGTTTACAATGAGAGACCCACTTGAGTGTGTGGAGAGGGGAGGTAGTCAAAGCAGTTTGGCCTAGAAAAGGATGCTGTTCCCTCCCTCCCTCTCTCTCTCTCTCTCTCTCAGTATGCCTTGTTATTGAATCAAATAATGATCCAATGTTCTCTCCAGTCTCAGTGTAGAACTTGTTGTGTAACAGTAAAAATAAAGCTTAGCATGAGCGTGTAACGAATCAAAAAAGAAAACAAAGTAAGTAAACGTAGAAAATTTGTGCCAAACGGAAAAGATATATCACGATAAGTACAATACATTTAAATAATCTTGTCGTCAGAGATGTCAGATCGCTGTGCAGTTCACAATACATGACTTGCTGTCTTGTGATTGGGAGTCTTGCAGTCGTTGTCATACTATATCACAGACTGGCAACTGGGGGTCACACACAACACCATCTTTCACCAGGAGAAACCGGTAGCTAGTCTGGTCAGGCCTTTCTGGGTTTCCACCTCTTTATAACGCGTTCAGCACATACGGTGCTCCAATTGGCTGTGGTTGTCACCCATTCATCAATATTTAGCCTGCTAGAAATCTAGTCAGCTCTGTGTCTTCGAGCCTCCACGATGTAAATGATGCCGTTTCAAGTCGAATATGAATGTTGGAGCTTACGGACACTTGGATGACGCCACACAAGCAGTATGGAGACAAGTTACATGTTTTTTCTGTTGTTTGTTTACGTCTGAAGAAAAGTCCCTAATATCTTCAGTTGTATTGGATTCAGCTGTGCTCAGTGTTAGTGTTTTGTGGACTCAAGCTCTTCACCCACCCCTCCATCAGCATCAGTAGATAATGAGTGAAGTATCATTTTTGGGTGAACTATTCCCTTAACTTTACTACTCTTATTTGAGCTTGACAAAATCATTTGACACTTTGCTTTTCAGATGCTTTGGTGTTGTAATTTCGCTGTTCATTGTGGCTTGATAGTTTTCTCCATTTTAAGTTATCAAAGAAGACATCAATAGCAAAGTTTACTGATCTTTAATACATATTAATAAAGAATCCTAAGGTATGTGTCAAACTGCAAATTTAAGTCTGGCAGGTACTTTTAGAAAAGATCTTTACAGATAAATCTTTTTAATTTTGTTCCCACAATTAAAGGATGGTTCACAATAAAAATAAAGAGACTGCCCTGATCCACAGTAAAAAAAATAAACCAGCAGGTGCTGAGCAGAGGACAGAGGTGGAGGAAACAGTGCAGGACTAGCTGTATTCCTCACAGAATAGGAGTTTCAGACCTCAGGTAAAGTGTAAATTATCACAACATTAAAAGTGATGAGCCCTACATACAAACCCCAGGGGATAAAGGATTGGTGCATGCCTCAGATAAAGAGCACAGGCTGGCTCACACCTTGAAACCAAGCGCTGCTACCACCATGTAAGCAGCCAAGACTACCCTGTGCTCATACCTTTGGCAGCTTGATGATTGGCTCGCGGTACTCCTCTTCCTCCTCGCTGTCTGAGTCGCCACTCTGCGCCGAGCTCCTGGAGGCCAGCGCGAGGGAGGCCTCTCTCTGCTGCCAGTCCAGCACACAGTGCCGCACATTGCAGTAGACATTGAATGCAGATGGGTTGCTGTGCAGCTTGATGTCCGGCACACAGAGGGCTCCATCTATACTCTCGGCCTGTGGGAAAAAACAGGAAGTGGAGGTAGTCAGCAAGGTCAACAAAACCTTTTCTTGCTAACCACAAGTACTGATAATCAATACAGCAAACCCCCGATGTCAATTCTTTATGAGCAGGCCTATTTATGAAGAGGAGGAAGCCTTTGTTGATCCTTAATAAGTCACCTTTCTGGATTTTTGTATTGTTTTGTTGAAACATACTTTGTAACATTGCCTTCAAGAAACAATAATAAAATATATAAAATAAAACATTAAAAAGACAAAAGTGACGGATCATTTTTGTAGAACGTTTTAATACATTTTCAGAGATCTCCAAGGTGTGAGCAATTTTTGGGGAAATGATTGGAGCTTTCAATGACAGAAGCAGCTATTTTTGGTCCAGACCAAAACATTTTTTGCCATAATACACGATGTCAAACAGACTGGCTGGTAGTTATTAAAATGATTCTCCTGACCAAAGCAGACGCCAACTGACCACAATAGGTGGAGCAATTTCTCATCTGGCTTTGCGAGGCCCAAGGCCCCTCCGATATAAACATAAAGGACTCTCGACAGATGTTAGCTGTTTGCCAGTTGACCTGAAGCAAAATAACTTAACTACAATACGTTTGGAGTGAAAAACCTCAGCTCAACATGACCAGTCTTTAAAACAGTCTGTTCTGTCATTGTCTTGTATTTAGTCAGGGACACGACTGTGAAATTTAATAGCTCCTTTGTCTTTGAACTCACTCCTAAGGACTTTCGCTTTCGTATGCTTCACTTGTACAAGTGTTTAAACATTTCTCGATCAGCTCAACACAGCTTTCACCAATACAATATGACTTACCCAACATTTTAAATTACTATTGCCCATCAACTCCAAGGATTACCAAATGTGGGTCATCCTTATACTATATTTATTTTGTTATGTTATACATTTGTATTTTTAAATGATCAAGAGTTGATTAGGAAGAGTTGATTTTGGAGTCAGTACTGTGAACTGTGAGATATTTTTGATATTGAGTCAAACTTAATTAGGTATAAACGAGCTGGAAAAGCCATGGGGGGAAATGTACATTAAAACCGTTACAGAAAAGCTCAAACGCTTAGGTACAAATAATCATTATGATTACAGGAAGTACACTCCACAGAGAAACTTGATGAACTAACTAATTGATAAGCTTTTCCCTATCAGGCCACACAAGGCCTTTTTTAACTACAGTCCTGGGGCAACCTCTAGAGAACCGTATTGATCGATTGGGCCTCTCTCTCAGTGCTGCGCTTTTGGCATCACAATCATCAGAGAGTGATGTCATCTATTTGGGGGAGAGGGGTTATTCATTCTCAACTCAAACCACCAGGGAGGATATTAGCTTCCCTCTCATCCAACAGTGCAGTCTACCGCTCTCTTGCTTGCTGCTAATGTAGCATTTGTGACAAAGTGATTGTACAGCGTTCACAGAGGAGGGGATTGCCTCGAATGAGCACTTAAATCTAAAATGTAGAAATGCTTTATAAACCCAAAGCAGCATGCAAGAGAAAAACTGGTTTCTTGGGCGATAACAGCAAAACAAAAGGGTGGAGTACAATCCAAAGTACTAAGATAGGAAGCTCAGTCATTTTTAGCCGACACATACCAGGGGGGCCCCTACTAAGATCCTATGTGCTTGGTTTTTCATGGATTTTTCAATATTTTGGTTGTCTCCATTTTTTGAAAGCATTTAAAGCTAAAATCCTTAGTAGATTTTTAAGGATGTAAAAATAAATAATCACTGAGCTGCTGTGGAATGACCTCAAAAGAGCATTTCAGAGCAGACATCCTGAGAATATGGATGAGCTGAAGAGGTTCTGTGAGGAGGAACGGTACAAAATTGCTATTAGCTGCAGAAGGAGATTGCTTGAGGTTATTGCTGCCAAAAGAGGTTTTGACCAGTAACTAAATCCAAGGCTTCACTTGTTTTTTCCACCAGCACCGAATGTTTAAGGAATGTATTCAGTAAAGACACAAAACATTATAACTGTTTGTGCTTTATTAACTTCAGACTAATGTGTTTGTCAATACTTCTTACTTAGACCATCAGATTGCATTTTATGACCCAGTTAATTCAGAAAATGACATAATTGCACAGAGTTCACTTTCTTTTCTTACTACTGGTCATCTGATCGTTTCTTTTGTGTTTCTGCCTGTGCTGAAATGATTATTTAATGGCCATCTAAAAGCTTTGGAAAAGGACTGGTATGAAGCCCCTGACCGCACTTAAGACATCTTCAGCAGCTCGTTACTCTCCATATGTTCAAGTCAAGTTTGTCATCATTTCCTCTGAAAGATAAAGAGGAAATGTAGGTTCATTTCTCAAAGACAAAGATGCTTAGCTATGTTACTCAAGTGTTATGTTAAAGCTGTATATGCACACAATGACTTCTACCCCTCATATGTAAAGATTGCTAATTTTTCAGATACTACAGCAAAAAAAACTAACTCAAGAGTTAGTGTATATATCCATATAGACATACAGTTGTATGTACGATTTAATTTGATTTAACTTGTCTTATTCATTTGTTTCTCCATCTAGTATAGGCTGTCCTAAATGTGCTTATCTTAGACTGTTGCCATGGTAATCAAGGTCAAAATCAGTATTAAAATGCTGCGTTATTTTTTATTATTATTAATGCATTACCACAAAAATACCAATAGCCCATAGAAGAAGAAATAATAAATCAACAATACTCATTATCCATTAACCTTATTTAGTTATTGCAGATTAGGACACTTTTAATCTTAATAATATTTGTGTGCGCACATCTCTCTTTTGACATTACCAGCACTGACGCTAGGACACATGAGCACATGGGAGGCTAACGAGTTACCACAACGCAAGCATGATGTTTAAAATTTGAGTCTGGGATCATTTTCCAATTTGTGACAAGACCCCCAATAAGTCGAGCACCAGATATGCCGAAGGAAACTGGGATTACTGGCACAACAACAAATTTTGCAAATCACGTGAAAATTGCATGTGAGCCATCTTGCAACAGCTAAACTGCTGCATTGCTATCAAATTATAATGATGAAATCCGATTTTGTTCCTTATCTCTTTCTGGCATCCCCTTCCTTATGACTTAATAATAACGGTTTGTGCCAAACCATTTTGAAAGAGAAACAGCCAATCAAGTGTAACAGTCCCCGGGCAAACCAGTGGTCATCCGACGAGTTCTTCTATTAGATGTATAATTTTGTGCAATTACATTATTATGATAATTATAGTTTTTGAAAAAAGATAAATCACTCATGTCCCTGTACACTAGACGTTACATCACCACCTTCATTGGGATGATAAGTGTTTATGCTCTGTCTTTTGTTCTGCCTCCCCTTTCAGATGTGTAGAGACACAGAGGCAGACAAAAAAGGTGGAGAGGAGGCACTTTGAAATCACACTCTTGTCTGACTGTGTCGGAGTGAGAGGCATGACAGAGCAATAGTGAGGACAAGACATACAAATACAGCATGACTGCCTGTGTAACTACCCATGTTTTTATGCCTGGTTGCCTGCCTGCCTGCCTTGTCTCGGGCTCTCTTCTCTGCCCCTAAAAAATAATATCGGATAATGTTCAACTCGCTGAGCAAGTCAATCTGGAGAGAAAATAACTGACTAGCTCACTCTACACTGAATAACTGTCCTTTTCTGTTACTATCTAATATCACATCTCTCTAGCCTCTGTCTGCAAGCTGCTGGGAAAAATGTATATAATAAGGTTAAATGCAAGCAGTGACTAACAGCATTACAGAGCAACCATAGAGCAGGCTGCTCTCTCACTCTGAGGAAAACAACAACGGGATGAGTCGATGTAATCTTAGTGGATTATGTTGACATAAATTGGGGATCGACAAGTCAACCTATGTTGTCCATGCCAAGTATACAGCAGAGGCAAAAAAATACAACCACATCCTCTGACACAGACTACGGCTCCCGCTTCGGATGGGGGAGATGGAGGCCGGTAGCTGTTGCCGTGGAAACGTGGAACACATTAGGTCGCTCGGCAACAGGACATCGTGCACAAGCCAGAGCCACTCCCATTTGTCTCGTTTTCTGTCTGTCCAAATCTCTGGCTTCATGTGTGCATGAGCTTCCTGGCACCTGACCAACGCCACCAAAAAAAGAAAATGACTCTGCCAAACACCTTTGAGACTTAAGATGATCTAACTTTATCTTTAATCTTATTACAATCAGTTAAATTCATTAAATAGTCCGACCAGCTATAAGGAATAACCAATGCACACCTACTGCTTTGAAAGTTGCGAATAAAAACAGTCATGTTATCATTTTCAAAAAGCAAAACACTACAATCGACATTTGTCAAAGATTAGTCTATGATATAGTTGAAGTACTGAGGATGTTGAATAATGTACCCATTTGTGATTCAACATTGCAATCATTACCTCCACGGTTTTTGAGGGCCTTGTACAGTGTAGCCTTGGCCTTACAAGCCATCAAAACACATCAATTATTAATATCTGAATGTAAATATAGCAATTGTATACCATTACACAGAAGCACAAGTGTAGAATTGTGTAATATATTTGACAGTAAAACATTTCTTACCTTTGTTCTTGATTTCACTTTTGACTTGACTTTCTGTCGCCTCTTCAGTTTCTTCTTACTCAAAGCCTTTTTTCCCCTGAAAGTAAAAAGTGATCACTAAATCTTTCAATTTATAATGTATGTTTAAAGCAACACGTAAAACAATTCATTTGATCATAATGATGAAAAGCTCGTGATGAGGTAATGTCGCCACATTTTTCTTTGAGCTGGTCATGATTACTGGGAAAAAACATTTATCATTTTATTTGTTTGGATTATCTTTCACTTAGATCATTGTTTTTCATCACACTTAAATGTGGCAATTTTATAAGTGTTAATACAGTATAATAATGTTGTCCACTGTTCAGACTGGTAATATCTACAAATCCATCAGGGAATATAAAACTGGCACTCATTTATATGAAATGGCTTCCAAATTAATTCCCTAAAGATTCTATTTATCTGACCTGGGCTGCAACTTTCATCTTCATATCATCTATAAAATGTGAAAATGAAAGTTTTCTAGATCCCATTCAACAGTCCAAAACAAAGTCTAAGACTATTCCATTAAATCAAAGAAGGATTGCTATGAGATAATATGGATGTTGATTAAGAATGCAGCTGGTTATGGGAAAAAAATATGATGTTATCGAAATCATAATATTATGATGGAATGATATTAAATGAAATATCCAAATGGCAGGTGCTGCAATTTTATAATACAGGAAAATTATGTCACAACGTATCATAATGAACAAAGCATTGTGTTGCTAGATAGTTGCCCCAGCCAAGTCTGCAGACCATTGATAAAAGCACTCATCAATTTAGTGACGCATATCACAGACCCCAGGATATCACCCCAGGACAATTTACATATTTTATTTATTTATGGCAGATATCGCAGCTTGCAAACCCATTCTGTAGTAGAAGCCTCTTTATTCTTGATTTGGGAATTTTCGCCCACTCCTTCTTCTTGCAGATCAATTCGAGGGCTGAGATATTTTTAGGCCATCTTGCACACACAGCATGTTTAATATCTATCTGAGTCCAGGAACTGCGAGGGTCATCCCTATACTTTCAGCTTGTGAACCTTGGTGTAGCTCATGGTGGATTATGAGGTGTGCTGTGAATCATTGCCTTGTTGAGGAAGCTTCGGTTTCGTTTTTGACGAATTGCTGCATTACATTTGCATCACAAATGTACAGATAGTTGGTGGCATCCTTTCCTCCCTCCATCTGTGCAGATGTTTCCTGTGCCGGTAGCTGCCACATAAACCCCAAAACTGAAGATTTCCACCCACACACTTAGCAGGGTGCCCAAACTTTGTCTCCCACGTGTCCCAATTACAGTTTGTGTTTCTCTTTCTCAAGATCATTAATTATAATAAGAGTGCATTTTGCCACAGGGATTGTGCCAACAGATATGAAGGTGATGGGCAAAAAAGAACTATCCTTCCCTTCGGATCATCTACGACGTTTCTGTGGCCAGACGCGCACACAGGATCCTTAATGACCCGTCACGCATTCTGTTTGTCTGATTTTGACTGGTTACCTTCAGGTAGACGTTACAGAGCCTTTAAGTGTAAGACACAACGTCCATCACATCATGTCTCAGTAACCTTTGCACTTTGTCTGGCACATTTTACACTCTGGTTTTTAGATTTTAATACCAGTTTTGTTTTTCATCTTTTATGCGTTATATCCTTTTAGTGTGCCATCTTTTTTAGTGTATTTAGGGCAGGTGCTATATTCAACTCACTTTTACTCTGCATAATTGTTCTGGGTCTTACACGATATGTCCTTGTTTACTGTTTCTTTGTTGTTTGTTGCCCAATGTACTGTTCTGCTGCTTTCTCCATGGGGACAATTAAGTATATTTGATAGGATTGGATTTGTCTCGGTGGCCCAAACTTTTTCTTTTTGCATGTGGATGCGAGTGTACTGGCCCACGTTTTGAAGCAGGCATTGTAAATGGCTGTCTGAGGCAAAAACAGATCTGTTTACGAGGGAGGAGGATGCTGCAACGACCCAGCTACTCAAGACTACAACCTGACTGACAATGACGTAACTGCATTTACCGCTGGTGTCGTAAAAAACAAACGAGTTCATCCTCCTCCAGAAACATGGCTATAACGTGAAAAGAGCAGCATGTTGTATGAGCTCTGCTTTAAAACACATTTTGTACTACCCAAGTAAAACGTTAGCATAACCTGGGGAAGGGCTGATGCGAACGGGCTAGCTATCGAAACGTTACCGGGTAGTGGGCCTGAATATACACCGCTAAAATTATATTAAAGTCCCAGTAAGGTGGTGTACGATGTGATGACAATGTTAGCAACGTGAGTTTGAAATGGCTAACAAGCTAATTTAAGTATTGCACTAGCCATACGTTTGTTTACGTTTAGCTAGGTAGCAGCTATTTACCCAAAACAAATTGTCAACCTGCTGTCATGACAGTTAGCCAGCTAGCTTGTTCCGGCTATATGGCGATATATGAATGAATGCACATTTTTCTTTACAGTTTATTACAGTGTGTCGGTCGATGTGAGGCTGAAACACGGTGTACAGGCAGAGAGCAGCCGTGGTGTAAATCCCCGGCGCAGGGGTTAACTAAAGCAACGTTAGCTTAGATGACACGGATAAGCTAGGGAAGTCAAAGCCCAAATGCTACCTAGCAAAGCCGATCCTCGTAGAACGGTTCGTCCAAGCCATTGAGCCCCTGGTGTGTAGTTAGCATTTCAAACAATGTCTGCAGTGACACGCGTTAAACTAACTCACGAGCCATGAATGTGTTTTAATTTGAGTGTTGCTGGTGCTCCGACGTGCCACTTAGCAAGGGTTAATGTTAGCCTACGGTCGTTAGCTCGGTTAGCAGCACAAATGACAGACCAGCTCCGGCAGACATCTCTGTCTTTTCCCACGTAAATCACTCACCTTCCTTGATTCAACCCCTGCTCTTTATCGTTGATAGCGGTCGTGTAAATCCGCCTGTATCTTTCGGCCAGGGCTCGTCCCGAGAGGAGAAGCTGGTACCGAGTCCGACAGTCCGACTGGGCTCCGGGCGTCGGGCAGGAACCCATGCCCGTACCGATGGTTGAAAGCTCGGCTCCTGCTCCAGAATTGACCCGGACACCCAGCCCCATGGACGGTGATGCGGAGGGCAGGATCCCACCGCCGGCGGCCGCTGCCGCAGCAGCACACATCATCGTCTTGGAGAACAATGCATATATCACTCAAAACACGACACGACCAGGTGACATGTAGCCATCAGAAGCGGGTCCGCTCGATTGTTAAATCCGCCACATGTTACATCATCTGCTCGCTCCGAGTTGCGGGGAAAAACCACAATTAGCATCCACGGTTATTAGCGCAAATTGAAGCCAATCCGGTGGCGCAACTACGGTCTTCCGATCCAGCCTCGGCGTCAACACGGTGCCCGTCGCCCCGAAGAATGAGTCTCACCGAGCCATCACAAAATATCTGGTGGGATAAACAGAACCGCTATTTTCCAGGGGAAAAAATCCACCCTATGGTTGTTTGGGTCTCAGTCGCTGCTTGATTATTTCTTGACCCCGGAGAGGCAGCACCCTCAGCTGGGCTGCCATCTTAGCTCCATCATCCCTCCCCTCCCTGGCGGAGTCTTGCGTCGCTAGCATGCCGGGATATTTTCATACGAGCAAAACCGAGCTATCATTGATTTCTACCCGAACAATGACCTCCCCTGTTCGCAGCTCGTTTCATTTATGATCATGTTTCTTGTTTGACATCAGTGGAAGTGGACGATAGCACTGCAGACACGTGATAGAAACCTATGCTGCTGTTTTTCTATGTTGCATGACACTTTGATTGTGCACATTTAATTTGCAGAGGGTTCATCCACAGCCCCTCCCAGTTTGATCTAAAATTGGCACAGTGTGATGCTTAAAAGCGATGAAATGCAGTCACACTTACAATCAATTAACAGCAGCTTCCTGGAATAATAATATTAATGATAATAATAATAATAATGATAATGCTCAGTGTTTTCATTGGGCTTCATCCTCCAGTGAGAGAAACTGCGAGGTGTTGCCCTTTGAACTCATTAGTTTTGCACAAGCGCTGCAGCCTCCTTCACATTCAATCATCTTGAGTGTTACAGTGGTCTTCACTATGCAGACCTCAGTCGAGGCCCACATAGACACTACTGTGCTTTTTTAAAAAGTAAGATAAGATAAGGTAGACAAGATTATCTTTTATTATTCCCACAATGGGGACATTTGCCACATTACAGCCACAAAGAGGACAGTCAAAATAATGACATCGATGAAGGTAATAAACAAGTAAACACGCACTAGCCTATAAACACAAGGAACTATTAAGAATATATATAAATTATAAATATATTTACAAAATATGTAGAATACTGAGGATATGGTTCACACTCAGCGATACAACAAACACACTATATGATCATTATAATTCACTATATTTGTGTCACAGCAGTAAGAGGACAGTCAAAATAGAGACATCAGTAAAAGTAATAAATAAGAAAACACACAAAAGACCATAAGTATAAAATAGAGACAATATATACAATGTAAACAGAATATATAGACTGTAGATGATGTGGTTCACACTCAGGGAAATACTAAATATGGGTTAATGCATAAAATATCTAATGACATGGGGATACTGAAGTGCCTCAGCAATGCAAGATGCTGATTATGATGATGACAGTACATGTATTTTTCATTTGCCATACTGACGAGGGTGCGACAACAGTGGAGAAAAAGCTGAAACACTGCAGGGGGGGGCACCAGGAGACACTGTGAGTTGGGCGACATCAGTCAAAATGTCAGTCAAGACCAAAATACCCCGCAAAGCGACACAGGAAGCAGGCACAGATTCCACAGAAATACATATAATATGACACACAGATGCTCTACGTCTGACTGAGAACATGTATGAACATGTGAGTGGATTTTTCAAACGCTTTAATCAACTGGATCTTCCTATATTCAAATTCAAATCTAATACAATCTCTTTAAAAAGGTGGTATATGTGGATGTATATGTGGAAGCATATATATTGGGAGAGAGAGAGAGAGAGAGAGAGAGATTTACACAGGCCCTAGTGGTGCTTTATTGGCTGCAAGGCTTTGCAATAGTCCAATGATGAGAGAGGGGTCGGTCCACAGTCTCTCCTCATAGCAACCCAGGAAGCATTCACAGATTATCATGCGCAGTATCAGAGCACGAGCATGTATCAGTGATGACAACTGAGTCTCCAACAGCAGAATTTATGAGCATAAAAACTGAGGGGTCGCGCCATTAGATGTTCAGTGTGAAACATGAGGTGAAGAGGAGTTTTAGTCGAAGTGTGCAGTAATAATCTGTTGTAAAAGCATCATAAATATGCTGGATAACAAACTGCTGTTATCATCACCCCTCCCTCCCTCAGTGGCCTTTTAGATAGAAGGTTATAAAACGAGGAGGATTTGGCGTTGAGCTGGTGGAGATGCAGCTCTCAGCGTTCAGAGGTGGCTCACTGTTAACCCCTGGTTGTCACAGCTCTGTCCAGTTGCAGGAGGGAGGATGGAGGGAGGATTGGCATTGTATGTGGGCCAAGATGATGTCATCATGGGTCAGGACACAAACATGAGCTGAAGTGGTGGAGATGAAATCAAGTTGACATGAACACATCCAGGAATGAGGGCTGGTAAAAATCTATTTAGGTTTGATTTATCAATACAATTAGTTGTCCTGATATAACAGCTCCCTTCTATTCACCATAGTAGAACAGTTTGAATTATTTATATTTCATTATCAGTATTGCTATTTCCACCTTTATGGATCTGGCACCACCCAGTGTCAGTGATCTCCACTTGTGTTTATAAAGCTGTATCGTACAAAGCAGCAGATTACTGTTGACTATTACTATTGACTGATGAATAACAACACATTCCTGTAGATTCATGCTGTACAACATCAGGAGAATACGCTACCTTCTCACTCAGAAGGCGGTGCAGGTTCTGGTCCAGGCCCTGGTCATCTCACGCCTAGACTATTGTAACTCCCTCCTGGCAGGTCTACCTGCTAGTGCCATCCGACCTCTGCAGCTCATCCAGAATGCAGCAGCTCGACTGGTCTTTAACATACCTAAATTCACTCACACTACTCCACTCCTCCGCTCCCTTCACTGGTTACCGGTGGCTGCCCGCATCCGTTTCAAAACATTAGTACTTGCGTACCGTGCTGCGAACGGATCGGGTCCAGTCTACATCCAGGACATGGTCAAACGTTACACCCCAGCCCGTTCACTCCGCTCTGCTTCGGCCAATCGGCTTGTTGCTCCCTCACTGCGAGCTAAACACTCATCAAAATCACGACTGTTTGCTGTCCTGGCTCCTAAATGGTGGAATGAGCTCCTCATGGACATCCGGACATCAGAAAGTTTACACATCTTCCGCCGCAAACTAAAAACACACCTCTTCCGACTATACCTTGAATAACATTTTTAAACTAACAATTTAGTAGCACTTAAATGGCACTTACTTATAGCACTTTGTAGTTTTGCTTTTTTGAAGAAATTGTACTTTCTCGATTCTTGTTGTTCTGGGTTTGTACCCTCATGGTTGAATGCACTTATTGTAAGTCGCTTTGGATAAAAGCGTCAGCTAAATGAAATGGAATGTAATGTAATGAATGAATGAATGACAATAATGCCAATATGTTTCATTGAGGTAGTTTGTGGTTGACTTTTCCCCTTTAATTCTATGAACACGCTTTATTCGGCTGATGACAAACACATCCATTCTTCTGGATCAGTTAAAGGCAAGTGATTGAACATATGGTGTTTCCCCCTCGTAGTTCTGTCACTTCGAGAAGTCTGCATTCCTTTCGTGCTGTCATTGTGACTAGGAGGGGTGCACTTATCAGTCCTGTGTGTTGTCACACCCTGGCATGCTATGCACCTTTCATACCTTTGATCGCATAAAACACGGCACTCCTTGACAACATGACATGCAGGTTTAGGCCTGGTTGTCGTTTGAGTTTTACAACCACTGCTGATTATTTAGACCTGTGCGTTTGAAAATAGCCTCTTATATGCTATAACTCTCAAGGTCTTGTAATTATTATTATTTGTGGTATTAAATGTCATTCAGCTGAAGATTCATTCAAAGTCGGGGATATTATGACTCGGACTTCAACCAAACCTTTAACCTGAGCGTGAAAATCAAGTTGAAAGCGCCTTATCTCGCGGTACTTTTATTAGCGTGTGTGTGTAAAAGGCCACTGTAAACCAGGTAGTGTATTTAAAAAGTCAGAAGGATATTAATACACAGGGTAATACTTTAACAGTCGTCCATCTTATGTTAAATTCAAGGTAGTATATCAGTCATGAGCTTAACCTCAATACACATTATGTAATAGTTTTACCTGCAGAATATGGATAGCATCTTCTTATTTAATTATGTCTCAAATCATATTCCATTACATTCAATGAGGAAGTCGCAAAAAATCCGAATGCATTTTTCAGTTCTGCTTCCTTGACACCTAAGTTGAATTGCAGGTCCTTCAGCACCCCACCCATGTAGCTGTCAATTTTTTTAAACACGCACAGAAAGCAGAGCAGGTAATGAGGCATGAATGATGATGACGGACAGAGAAACATCCAGAGTGGCACAGAGAGGGAGTATTCTTTGATTCGTTATGTGAAGCCACACCCTTGGGTGTCAGAGGAATCTCCTCCCTCAGCATTAAAGCAGCAGACAAGGGTGGGATTGCACACTGCGGATAGATCAACAGGTGTCCGGACACGAACTGTGGTGAGAGTCTACTAAGTCTCTTTCAGCGAGTCCCCCCGTGGAGGTGAGTGCAGAATACTTTTTCAGTCACACTCAGTCAGTTTCCATTAACGTGCCTGTGATTTACAATAATGTGACAATGTGGTTTACAAAATACAGATGATTTTATCTCTGGTAATGATTTTGGAAAAATAAAAATCTGAAACACAGGTATAACGTATGAAGAATATGTACTAATGCAACGATGATGATAATACGATAGAATGTACTTCTATAGTGACTTTATTTTGAGTATGTAAATGCGGTCTTACACTTGACATAAGGACATGACACAATCGATCTCATAATTTAGGATTTCCTGTCCAAACCTGCTAACGTGACTTTAAATGAATCTCAGAATTGCTGTCGAGTTTAATTATATGAAACATTTTTCTAACATGTTGAGTTGAAAACATGTTCTGTCTTGTAAAAGTTTTCAAGTTACCAAACCAGATTATAATTTGGCACGCAGAATTGTGGAGATCAAGGACGATTTCTGAATCGAAAAAGGCATTTGAATTATAACTGTATAATTCTCAGGAGCAACTTTCTTTTCTTACAAACCATAAAATCTTGAAACTAGAGATTTAACTGAATCTGTCTTAAAATTATATATAATTTTTCCAAATAGCCATTACAACTTTCCACACGATTGTTCATGTCTGTCATCAGGCCTCTGCTATGAAGGTGTTCGTGCGAAAGTGTGCATGTAGTCAAATCCTGATCCTTATCATCAATAGCTAATGGCATGTTACGGGTACACCCCTGTGTTTTGCTGACAATGGTCTGTTTAGAGAAGGTGTGTTATGGAGGAGGTGGAGAGGGGGGGTGTCTTCATGTGGGTTCAGGTCAAGACAAACCTGTTCTGTTCTTAATCACTGTGAGTGTGGGGTTGAGCAGAGTTTAGGTTGATACACTGCAGCCTCCGTGACAAACCTGCCACAGCGTGACTAAGCGCCTGAAAATGTGCACCCGGGTGCATGTGAGGAGATGAAAATCATACTGAGACACTGCGGAGGAAAAGCGTGGATTCCAAAAGCGTTTTTTGACCTCAGGTTAAACTTCAACATAGAGCTGGTGCTATATGGTATATATGCAAGGTCCCAGGCCACAGTACCACCTAGTGGATAATGTGCTGCAGTGTTATTATGTGATGAATTCACCTCTTGTTCTTTCTCACTTACAGGTGAAGTAACAAAATGAGCAGGTACACGAATCAGACTTGTAAGTACTGATAAATATCAATTATTAAAACTCCATGTAGTGCCAATAATTTAGACAAAATCTAAAATACACACACATACATACACATATATATATATATATATATATATATATAGCAGAGCCCAATGTTAATTATGATATATGTATTTATGATATGTGATAGATCTCATGTTTCCCTTGTGTTTGCAGCTAAGGTCACCAACCTGCTGAAAGACGGCAGCTGGATCAGAAAAGACGAGGAAGAGGATGAAGATGTCGAGTAAGTAAATGGAATCGCACAGCACAGACACTCCATACATTCCACGCGGTGAACTGAACTTACACAAACATTCCGAAACTATTGGGTGTGACTTGTAGTTCATCTCGGTTTACACCTTCTTAAAAAAAAGAAGACCTGCTACATTCCTTTTGCAAGTCGCAGTGTTGAATCATCTCTGAATGTATGAGTGAATTATTGTTTTTTTTCTCCTCCCTCAGCCGCGACCCAAACTTTGGCAAATCTATTCTGGGCCGTTACAAAACCAGTGAGACTGTTGTGAGGTAAAAACACTATTCCTCCAAAAAAGGGCAAAATAATGGGAAGCTATCATCTTTCGGGAAGAATAATTTTTCTTAAATTATGTCTGCCAAGGAGGTTGTATTTTCACCCCTGTCTGTTTGTTTGTTGGTTTGTTTGTTTGTTTGTGAGCAGGATTACACAGGGAGGCGGGTCCCGTATTTTTATTTATTTATTCCAAGGTCATTTTGTCATATGTTTAGATTTCCCAGGGAATTATCCATGGATCTTGATGGAAAGCAAATTAGGCACATTTTGGGAACTGATATTTAAGAGTGTGAAGTATAGTGTAGCTTGATTGAATTCAAGGGGACTGTTGGACCTTGGCAGAGGAATGTGCTCCACTGAGTTCTTTGTTTAATGTCATTCATTGTCTTTGCTCACAGTGGAGGCAGTGAAGTAAAAACCACCAAAACCATAAGCACGACAACATCTGTGAATGCTCTCTCCAAGAGGTAACGTTTCTTTAAATGTACTTGTCATCTGATACCTATTTTTTTATATATATGTCATTACTATTTCTATGCAAACGTCATGTGATCAGATTGTGAAAAGAAACATTGATTGTGATCTCGTCGTTTCAGATTCAGTGAAACTCTGGAGGAGCCGAAGAGCAGGTTGGTACACAATGCAAACAGTATTATAGTCTTTTTGCCAATCAATGCACTTGCAGTAATTTGAATCTGTACTGTTGCTTAATAATGTCTCCCTCTCTCCTACTGGAAGCACCCTCCCTTCCAGCACGTCCATATCCCCGTACACCAAAAGGTAAATTTCCACAATAACACAAATAATCCTGCTAAGTCTGGTGATTTTATTTTTGTATGCAAAGCTCCATGTATCACTATAATGTGTAACATTGTTTTTTTTTATCATGTCACTACAGAACCAGTTCTGTTACAGAGGAACCAAAATCAAGGTACGCAACAGATATCTCAAACCAGCAAGGAAACGTACAGAAAATACACTGAGGCACTTTGTAACTTTAGCTTTGTGTGTCTCTTCCTTCAGCACCACAACCAGGACCCTCTCCAAGGATGGCAAAACCACTGAGACCACCATCACCACCTCCCAGAGTGTCAGGTAAAAAGCACTGCAGCGTCACACAGATTATTTTACTGCACTTTGAGTCTTTGTGTCAGATAAATAAAAATTGGTTGTTATTGTTATTTTGCAGTTCTCCTGTGATGAAATCTCCCACTATGACTGAGACGTTCACTGAGCGAGTCAAATCCTCAAGCCAAGGGTGAAAACATATGTCTACTATTATATTTTGGGGGGGGGGGGGGTAGAATATGTCAAATTACCACTGCATGCATGCTCCACCCTCTGTGAGCTTGTTGCTGTTCTGTTACAGTGCTGGAAAATAGATTTGATTGATCCTCTAATGTTGAATTAAAGATAAGTTTCAACATCTTCTCTACACAGGGGACTTTACTCAAAGATCACACCTACCAGAACTTCAAAAGTGACTGAGACGACTGTTACCACCAATAAGGGGTAAGATCTTTTCAGATGTTACAAAAGTTATCATTGAATAACATTTGAATTTCAAATCTATACATGACACTAGAATTGAAGCGGTCTTTAATATATTTCTGTGCAGTGCGGAGGAGAAACTTTACGACACCCTCCTGCCCTCCGGCATCAAGGATGATTACTCATCTACAGAGAGGTGATGCTTTTACAAATCCATCAATTATATTGATCATGACATCAGGCAATTAGTAGTTTTAAACTGTACGAATCATCTGTACTATTTTCTTCTTTACAGCAAAAGGACCATCTCCACAACTCAGACTTCGATAGTGAGAAGCAGCAATGACACTGAGTGAGTTTAATCCTGTAGTAACGATAATAACGGGAAAATGATTCATTATTATTATTGACACTAATGATTCATTATTAACACTTTGCTGAATTTATTTCTCTGCAGTGCTCTCTACAGTACACTGATCCCAAGCGCTATCAAGGACGATTTCACAGACAGGTAATGTTTGCACTCACTAATAAAACCAGAGAGATCCTGCTTAATCTCATCGACAACACTTTACTTTAACTTATCCATATTGTGTCATTTTATTCATTAGCCCTGAACTTATAATAAACAATTATACAATAAAGGTTTAATACATGTTTTAAAACATGATAGAATATTATATACAAAAAGAAAAAAGCAATTATTAATGTATTTCTTGACAGCTAAATCCCTCCTTTGGAAATGCATAGTAGGGGCTGTTGTATAAACAGATAATAACATAACAGTTGAAATCACTGTTATGAACTATTTGATAAAATACATCTTAATGGATAAATAAAGTATTAATGTTTTTAAATAATGCATATTAATAAGCACTTAAATGTACTTACAGCGCTATACTAATTAAGATGAATAACTCTTAACAAAACCAGTATGTAATTATTCTGTCAGTGAACCCAAAACACTGTTGTTATCACAGAAGTTCCAGGATCACGAGGAGTGAGACAGCATGCATGCTCCACCCTCTGTGAGCTTGTTGCTGTTCTGTTACAGTGGTGGAAAATAGATTTGATTGATCCTCTAATGTTGAATTAAAGATAAGTTTCAACATCTTCTCTACACAGGGAACTTTACTCAAAGATCACACCTACCAGAACCTCAAAAGTGACTGAGACGACTGTTACCACCGATAAGGAGTAAGATCTTTTCAGATGTTACAAAAGTTATCATTGAATAACATTTGAATCTCAAATCTATACATGACACTATAATTGAAGCGGTCTTTAATATATTTCTGTGCAGTGCGGGGGAGAAACTTTACGACACCCTCCTGCCCTCAGGCATCAAGGATGATTACTCATCTACAGACAGGTGATGCTTTTACAAATCCATCAATTATATTGATCATGACATCAGGCAATTAGTAGTTTTAACTGTACTAATCATCTGTACTATTTTCTTCTTTACAGCAAAAGGACCATCTCCACAACTCAGACTTCGATAGTGAGAAGCAGCAATGACACTGAGTGAGTTTCATCCTGTAGTAACGATAATAACGGAAAAATAATGAATTAATATTATTGCCACTAATGATTCATTATTAACACTTTGCTGAATTTATTTCTCTGCAGTGCTGAGGACCAACTCTACGGTACACTGATCCCAAGCGCTATCAAGGACGATTTCACAGACAGGTAATGTTTGCACTCACTAATAAAACCAGACAGATCCTGCTTAATCTCATCGACAACACTTTACTTTAACTTACCCATATTGTGTAATTTTATTCATTAGCCCTAAAATTATAATAAACAATTATACAATAAAGGTTTAATACATGTTTTAAAACATGATAGAATATTATATACAAAAAGAAAAAAGCAATTATTAATGTATTTCTTGACAGCTAAATCCCTCCTTTGGACATGCATAGTAGTGTATAAACAGATAATAACAAAAACAACAGTTGAAATCACTGTTATGAACTATTTGAATGGATAAATAAAGTATTCATGTTTTTAAATAATGCATATTAATAAGCACTTAAATGTACTTACAGCTCTATACTAATTAAGATGAATAACTCTTAACAAAACCAGTATGTAATTATTCTGTCAGTGAACCCAAAACACTGTTGTTATCACAGAAGTTCCAGGATCACGAGGAGTGAGACTGTCACAGTGGAGAGCAGCAGAGGGTGAGTGGATGGGAAAGGATGTTGGAGAATGTGCTGCGTCTTTCTATTTACAGCAGATTTACTACATTACCAGGTTTCCTCTGACATTTTCCTTTGTGTCATTTAGAAGCAACAGCCCAACTCTGACATCACCATCCTTCACAGGAAGACTAAGCAGGTAAACATGTTGCAGTTAAAGCAGTTAAAAATAATAGAGATAAACATGTATGAGTGGAAAAATATAGCTCAGGCCCCTAGCTAGGAACCACTAGGGGGCGTTTTGCCACATATGTAATTTTGTCTTTAAGTATTTAGAATTATCTGAAAAATGCTTTGAATATTTTGCTCAACCTTCCTGTTTTTTTATTATTAATCGGCCAAAATAATCAAATCAGCTTGTACCCAACTCATTCCTTTGCCTCTGACACACAGTTACAAAGGGTACTCTGACGATTCCCCCACCACCCGCACCTCCTCCTACACCGTCAGCACCACGCCCAGGTACTCATTTGACTACTCTCACACTGTTACACACACACCAGATGACACTATGGATGCAGACTTTCTATTATTCCTAATCTGGTCTGTGATTGCACACACAGTGACCCATACAGCAGCGACCGTCAATCCTACTCCAGAACAGACAGCAGGTAGGAGGACGCAGAGCCGTCCAACACCTCACGTCATTATGTTTTCATTTTCATTCTACTTCTGTATTGATTAAATCTCACGTGTGATCTGTGCTTCACTTTGTCTTTGTATAGCTATGACCGCAGCATCAGCAGCCCCACTGCCTACTCATCATCATCATCATCATCATCGTACAGAAGCCGCAGGTATCAGATGATATGGGTTTAATGTGGATGTATGTTATACATTATATGAGAGTAAAGTAAGACTCCAGCTGATAACTGTGATTCTCACAGCAGGTCAGATGACAATCTAGGAGATTCAACCTACTCCAGGTCCTCCACCAAGAGTTTGTACGGATCTACTGACAGGTAGGAAAAGTCCGACGTCTTTCTTAATGGTGGACGAGTTGGTTTTGCTAAAATATATTCCCAGTTAGTAAAGACACAAATTACACTTGAGGCTGACGGCTGTTACATTAGTTTCTCTCGTATTTGTTCACAAACTAAAGTTTTGGGCTAATTGACATTTTGGCCTAATGATGGTGTTTCCTGAAAAGTTAAGGGATCACTAATGTCAAAACAATAAATCCTGCATTTCAACAGTTTTACTCAAAACCAAAAGTATCTACCTGGAGAAAAGTCCGAAATTCTACAAAGTCTTTCAGATTCCTCATCTCGGAGCCATGAATGTCTGAACCGAATTTTTGCACCAGTTCAATTAATAATTGTCATGATATTTAACTGAAAGCCAAAAATGTCAACCTGCCAGTGGTACTAAATAAAAAGGCATAGGATCACTATAGTTAGATGGGTTTAACTCTTGGAACCATGAATATGAGTTCTTCAGATCTATCAACCTTTGTCTGAACCGAAGTGTCATCGACCATCTACCAGACTCATGTATAATTAGGTACGCTGGCTTTTGTTTTGCCAAACCACTGCTTCCGCGAAGTCAAGAATGAACTATCCTTACTATTCTTTTGATAGTTATAAAATAAAGAAGTTTATTTACCTCTGTTCCACACAGGCTGGTGCTTGAGAAAGATTTGTGCACTTACTGCCGTAAGCCGTTCACTGGAGACGCCAAGATGGTCCTGGATGACCTGAAGATCAACTGCCACGCTACCTGCTTCAAAGTGAGCAGATTAAAGACACACATAAATCAGCAATGTGTAGCGGTTGTAGGACGATGTATTTAGATAATTTATGAAAGCAAAAGTTGCAATACCACACTGTCAAAATACTTTAATGCAAGTTTACTTTAAGTACTATTTATGCAGAGGAGGTGGAGGCTCTAGCTTTAAAATATATTACTACTGATGCATTAATGTACACAGGGGCATTTTAATGTTGCTGGTTAAGATAAAAACTAATTCTAGTTACTCATCATAATGTTCAGTAGTTCTATGAATGATGAAGACACATTTGCACCAAATAAAAATACTTAGGTAAAGTAGTACTTGAGTATTTTGAGTATTCAGTTACATTCTGCCGCTGGCGACAAGAAGTTATGAGGGACTGTGCAGCTGAACAGTGGCTCAGTGTGTATCTCTTCCCTCATGTGTGCGTTTGTTTGTGTGTGAACAGTGTGAGGTGTGTAACAGCACTCTGGGTCATATGAAGGCCGGGGACAGCATGTGGATCTACAACCGCATGGTGCACTGCGAGAACTGCTTTGAGGTTACCAGAGGTAAGAACATTTTTAAAAATACAGTTTTTAATCTTCAAAGTCCAAGTAATAAACCTTGATTCCAACAGGTAATATTATTTCTTCCTCCCTTACAGATAAATGGCGGCGTTGAGTTTCTCGCCGGCTTTCAGTGGAGATTCAGCCTCTGGATCAATGATGAATCACTGTTTATCAACATGGGCGTGATACTGGTTCTCCTGTACTTTAGGTTTTAACAAGCTGACAGATCTTTATCTGGGTGTTCTGGCAAAAGACAGTTTCAATTATATCAATATAACTTTTTATCTTAAAAATGCATTGCAGCTAGTTGTTACTGTGTTTTTGACATCGTGGTATTTCATGTCTCTGTATCGATTCTAACATAGTTTGAAGATGTGCATTTCTGATACTCTTAGTTCTGCTGCCTTTATGGGGACTCTTATGTGTAACCTGACAAGAGATATTACAAAAAATTAGGGCCGGGGGCTTTTTCTGTGTGCAATAAGGATCACGAATGCATCTTTATCAAAAAAGTAGTAAAATGTGAAGGTTCTTGTGTGTTTGAAGAATTGTTATAATTCTGCAGTTAATATATATATATATATATATATATATATATATATATTACAGTCAAAGTTCTGCAGAAATATAGACATAATATAGACATAATTATTTGACATTAGTTATAGAATGTTCAATTATTAATCTTGTTGGTATAGACTAAATTTTATGTCAGTAAGAAACACAGCACCACATCTTATGATATCCCATCAGCTATTTACAGAATAACAATGGTGCTCTAGTTTTCTATATATTTTGATCCCATTGAATATATTTGACTGATTCTCAAATAAACAAAGATACAATATTCTTCTCATGTCATTCTTTTGATATTTAGAAACCTGTCACAATTTTGCTTGAATGTTCATGTGTATTCATGAGGTAGCTTCTACGTCATCAAATTCATCTGAAGAGATAAGATTTTATTAATCCCAAAGGAAAATCTTGTTCCATCTTGCTCCAAGATTACAGTATAATATAAAACAGTGAATTAAGCAATAGATTATTAAGACTTGTTAAGAATTGTTAATAAAATAAAAAGTACATAGTAATGTTGAACCAGTGAGATTTAAATAAGCAAGATACATAAGACAGTCAAACTAATAGTAAACAAAAGCCACAGTAAGCAGAAATGATAAATAGAAAATATGGAATTTTGCACGATATTGAAACATGATGGGAAAAAAACTAATATTACACAGTGCAAAAGAATAGTATTATTGCACGAGTGGTCAAATTGCACATGAAAAAGAAAAGCTTCTTTTGTATATATTGTTGGTATTATTTTCCAAGAGTCTGATTATCAGTGGTCCTCCCTGCAGAAGGGGGAGGAGTCGTACAGTCTGATGGCCACAGGAAGAACAGACTTCTTGTGATGTTCTGTGGTGCTGCCATTGGTCTCAGTCCACCACTGAGGGTGCTGCAGTGTGACATCAGTGTGGCATGCATGGGTGGAGAGGCATTGTCTATAATACTGAGTAGTTTCCTCAGCATCCTCCTCTCTGTCACCTCCAACAAAGACTGAAGTTCCACTCCCAGGACAGAACCAGCTGTTCCGAAGAGCTTGTTGAGTCTGTTAAGCTGAACTCTGGAGATTGTCAGGACATTCTCAAGAGGGGCTGTATGTGTGAACGCAAATGTCCGTGGCAGCATCTGCAGACTTTCACCAGCCAGTCCCCTGGTAAAAAGTCTGCACAATGTCCGAAGGAGCAGATGTGGGAATACAGCAGGAGATTCAAAAGGTGCCAAACATAGAAGACACTGACAAAGAAGACAAGAGCTTTAGGTTAAAGGGCCAATGGTGTCGATGTCCTGTAAACAAGAACGTGATCTATGCAGCGGATCCTGCCTTTGCCTGCAGCACCACCTCCCAAGAAAGTTCCGACTTAAATAATTCTCTGTCCATCCTCCAGAGGTCGAGTCTAAAAACGGCTTCAGTGTCAGCAGACCACAGCGTAGAAAATGGCGCCGGCCACCAGTGATAAGACATCTGCTAAATCAATGGATCTGCAGACATGAGCCAGAGAAAAACAGGCGACTCTGACGTATCTTACACAGCATGTGTGTCCAGCTAAGTGTCTATGTGGACGCCCAGGTACTTGTACTCCTGGACAACATCCAGCTCTGATCCCTTGATGATGACTGGGTTCAGGACCTTTGCTTCTTAAAGTCCACCACTGCCTCCTTAGTCAGTGACATTAAGACTGCAGGTTTAGTCTCCAGCACACAAAGGTGTACTAGTACTACTCAGTGGCGGATATCAAGGAGGTTATAGATGCAACATAGAGCAGATTAAACTCCCTCTCATTTGCCTCGCAGCGGTTTGCTCCAGTGCCCTTCCCACACACACACACACACAGTGGTTACTAACCTCCAGTTAGTCGCAACTCTGCAGCTAAAAACAAAGAATGTGTCAGACATGTTGCTTTAATTCTACCCCTCAGCAGAATAAAACACATTTTCATTCAACCTGGCAGCATCTTGTTGCTGTTTTACCTCACAGTTGAATATTAAATCTAACCTTGGTACGTGTGCAGCCACGTCTTCTAAAGCACATGTAAGGCAGGTGGTTTACCAAGGATTAAAATGTTCATAACTCATTGAATATTCAACCGGTTTCCAAGACCTTTGGTGTGTTACCAATGAGATGAAATATGCACCCCTGGTACTACTGGACATAACCCAAGTATAAAGGGAGAACATTTTGCTCTCGGAAAATGTGGCACAAATCCAGTTTTTAAATCACTTTATGGGTGAAGAAATGTTGTCAGCACACGTCGCACTCGTTTCCCCTCAGCTTCATAGTCGTCTGCTCTCAAATTACTACACGTGCTGGGTGGCTGAGAGTCCCTGTCGTACTGGAGAGCAGCATTCATGCTTTCGTCATCCACAGGCTGCCCCTGCAGTTCACAGTAGTTGTGCAGCACGAAACAAGCGTAGATGACAAAAGGCAGATCGTTCATGTTTATGTCCATGGCCCTCCTCAAGGCGGCAAACCGTGCTTTCAAGCGTGCAAATGAACACTGGATCACCATGTTTGCCTTGCACAGTGTGAGCCCGTACGACTGCTCCTGTGGGGTCACTCCGCCATCCGGGTATTCCTTCATGAGGAAGGGCATCAGTGGATAAGCTGGATCACCCACAAGGAACACGGGGACGGCCTCTTCGCCCTCCACCAACACTTTAGCACAGGAGGGGATCGTCCCATCCTTCAGGTCACTGCACAGTTTGGAGTTGGTGAACATACGCGCTTCGTGCACACCACCAGGCCATTTCACAACCACATCCATGAAGCAGTACTTGTGGTCGCACAAGGCTTGGACATTCAAAGAGTATGCCCCCTTGGTGTTGATGTAGTCTGTGGAGTTCGCTGTGGGTTGTTTCACTTCGATGTGGGTGCAGGCGACGGCTCCCAAGCACTGTGGGAGACCGTGTGTTTGCTGGAAGTTGACGACAAGATCCTCCACCTCAGGCTCCGTGCTCGGTTTCTTGACGTAGTCCGGGCCCAGGAAGACGGTGATGGCCTTGCAGACGCGTCGGATGATGACCGACACGACCTGCCGGGACAGCCCGAACGCATTCGCGGTTTTCCGGAGCCTCCCCTCGTCGTTCAGATAAAACAACGTGCACGCCACCTTGGTGAGAACATCCACGGGCGTCCGCATTTTAGTCGCGGCTCCCTCCACATGGGGCCGCAGTCTCTCGCTCAGGTGCATCAGGGCCGACCTGGACATCCCGAAGTTTTCTCGCCATTCCTCTGGAGCCACGACCCCGTTCGTGAAGTTATCCCACCAGGCGCTCGTTCTCCCCGGTCTCACCCAGAAACGGCGCTCCGCTGCGGGCTGAAAGCGCCGCGGGACACGGGGGCTGTCGCAGATGGCTCGAATGATGGCTCGTCTCCTGCGCATGTACGCGGTGGTGGCGTGATAAAATGCGGAGTTTAACTGCACGACAGCTGTTAGCAGAGACAACAGAGTCAGCAACGCTTGTGTTTGGTTATCCATGTTGGTTTCTACCTTCATTGTTGTTTTCTTCCGGGATGGACGTCATGTGATAGGAGTTGGCAAATCAGCAAAGAGTACGTCATGACAGAAAAGACCCAATCAGCAAGCGTTCAGACGAAAAACGCGTTCAGGAGTTTTCAGATTAAAACGAATATTTGACTTTTCGAGCAGATGATGGAGCTTCATGATGAGTTTGGGGATTGTTGCACTTATTAGGGCCCGAGCACCGACGGTGGGAGGCCCTATTGAAATTGAAAGGATTCTTCTCTTCTTCTTCTTATTCTCTGCCAAATGAATTGGCTTTTTGAGGGCTTTAACATGCTCAACTTCTTACCAAACTTTGCAGGAAATTCAAAAGTCGGAGAAATGTACGTATTCTGGCGTAATTTGAAATGGGCGTGGCAAAATGGCTCAACAGCGCCACCTATACACAGCCCCTGAGTTCACTTTGACCGATCTTCACGAAAAATTGATACACAGGTGTATCATGTTCAGACGCACAAAAAAGTCTCAAGGAGCATTATGAAAAACGCAACAGGAAGCCCGCCATTTTGCATTTAGTGGCCATTTTTCACATTTTTACTTTGACGTACTTGTCCCAGGGCTTTCATCAGATCAACTTCAATCAGATCAACTTCATTGAGATGAGTGTCATCTCAACAAGATGGAGATACAAACTAGGCGTGGCGTGGCGTCAAAGTTTGATTACACGCCATCAAAACACGAGGTTCTGTATCTCGGACATACATGGTCCAATCGAGTCCAAACTAGACATGTAAGACAAGAGTCCCAGCCTGATGACATCTACACAGAAATCATGACTTAAAATCACAGCGCCCCCTAGTGGCAACAGGAAATGTCTTGTTTTTTGAACGTCTTACACTTGGAAGTATTCCTCCTCATCCACTGACCGCAACCATGTCAAGCTGTGTCAAATGGGTCTCAAGATATTGATAATGTAAGCATAAGATTACTGTGACTTTTCGTCAAACGCCATATTAGTGGCGTGGCGTTAAAGTTCATCAACTCGCCGTGACACACGAAATTGCTGTAACTTCAGTGTTCATGCTTCAGTCTCCCTCAAAATACATTTGTGTAACAACAGCCCCCCCATGAAGATATTTATATGGTTTTAAGGAATGGGCGTGGCAAAATGACTAGTGCCCCCTAAAGTGCAGCCCCGGCACTACGATTGGCCGACATGTACAAAAATCGATAGGGACATGTGTCTTTTCATAACAAACAAATAAATCTCTTGGATAGATATGCTAGACCAAACAGGAAGCCCCCCATTTTGACTTTAGTGTCCATTTTCCACTTTTTTACTTTGACGAACTTGTCGTAGGGCTTTCATCAGATCAACTTCATTTTGAGGTGAGTGTCATCTAAACAAGATGGAGATGTAAACTACCTTGAATTTCGCTTTTTCGTCACACAGTGTGACCGTGGCGTGGCGTAGAATCTTGATGATTCGCCAAGAAAGAGGGATTTATTATAACTCCTCTGTGTATTGTTCCATCAGCCTCAAACCTCATTCACACATTCACAGTTCCGCCCTGATCAGATCCATGTGTCAATATTAACTCGTTGTCAAAGCCCCCCCTGCTGGCGACAGGAAGTGACATGTTTTATACTTTGATGCACTGCTGTTGGCTGCTTTACAATATACAGCTCAAAACAGCTCAGTCAAGTCATAGGACCATGGTCAGAATTGTGACATTTCCTCAAACCGTGTAAACATTGAGGTGCAGCGAAGATTCATCCTTCGCCAAAGGAGACAATGTTGTCATAACTCCACTGTGCATTGTCCTATCACCACCAAGCTTCTGTCTCATGATCAGAGTCCAAGCCTGAACATCTCTATGTGTCAATATTTCCTCAGGGTCATAGCGCCACCTACTGATTCGCCATGAAACAGGAAGTACTTTGTAAATCCACTCTGCATTATCCAACCGGCTCCGAACTACTGACCTATGATCACAATCCTGACCTGAACAGCTCCATATATTAATATTAGTGCAGCGTCATAGTGCCACCTACTGATCAGTGTGATAATTAAGTTGTTGTAACATTGTCCAATTGACACAAAATTGCTCACGCTACATCAGAGCCCCTACTTGAACAGATATATTAGTCTGTATGTAATAATACTGATGGCGCCACGTACTGGCAACAGGAAATAAGCTTTGTTTTACAACTATCATTCAATTTATATAAAATGTTCACAGTGTGATGTGCAATTGATAGCGTGGACCGTAATGAGCAATTAGCAGGCAAGGATCGACATTGCGTGACGGACGCAGGAAGTGAAGCATTTATCCTTGCCGCAGTGCGCAAAACACATGCAACGCAGAGACGTGCGCTTGGTCATTGATCGCTCTCTCCACCGACCGCAACAGGCTTCAAAATGCGTGTGCTCGGGCCCGTTAGTGCTACAACGTAGCCCTAGTTTGAATTAATCCTGAATCTCAACAGTTATCCAGACATTTTCTTCCAAACCAAAAATGTCTACGTCACTGTTGCGCAAGAGCAATAGTCTGGGATAATAACAATAATATTATTAATACATTTTATTTATACAGCACCTTTCATACATAAAATACAGCTCAAAGTGATTTACAATAACAATTAGAGACATTAAATGAGATAGATTAATGATAATCACTGAAGTCGTTGAGATTCCTCATCTGGGGACCATGAATGTCTGGAGCCAAATGTTTGTGCCAGTTCATCCAATTAATACACTGGCTGCATTCGGGAAGTCAAAATAATATCCTTTCCAACCGCTATTCCTGACCTCGATGGAATATTTTAATAATATTTAATTTGAGGAAATTATGGGTGCCATACTGGAAAAGTAGCAACTTTGCCTTTAATTTTCTTCTGAAACTTCACATGGGTCACCAAGAACAAGAGTGAGGTGAAATATCTGTGTCACCTCTCAAGGATTAAAAATCATATATATTGAATATGAACAGGTTATGATTGCCATAATGAAAAAGTAGCAACATTGCCTTTCATTTTTTCAAATATGCTACAGTAAAATCTTCTGAAACTTGATATACAGACAGTGGGGGTCACCATGAACAAGAGTGAGGTGAAATATCTGTGTCATCTCTTATATTTAATATGAGCAAGTTATTATAATCTTTTGTACTTGCAGTAAAATATTATATTAATTATATTTTTGTACTTGTGGGATTTATTTACTTGTATGAATGCGGAAGGCTATTTGTTTCTAAAGCATAATTTATTAGAGATATGTAGTGTATTTGTTTGTCAGGTGTGTTTTGTATTTGCAAAACAAAATGCATTAGTTTGTAAGTGGAGTTTTGTATTTGTAAACCACACTGTGTTTGAATGAATTTCGCTCCATACCTCTGTCTCATTATGATTTTGGTTCATCTTTCGTGTACCTGCTACCAAATATCAGGTGGCATCACAAATAAAATAATAAATAACATATCTATATTTATATATGCATTTTATGTGTGATTTAAATAAAAATATTTTTGGGTTGTAGAGGAATATTTCCTGAGATTTAGAACTGTGCAAATATAAACATAAAAATTCTAAAGGGTGCAAACAGCCTCCATACTGTTTTTATAATAAACACTTCCTCCTCAGCAGTGGTGTGATGGGAGTTGAACTCCAGGCTGCTGACCAATGAGATGCAAGATGTGCAGTCTCACCAGCAGCAGCATCAGTGTGTGTGAGTGTGTGTGTAGTAGTAGTAGCTCTAAACAGGGGGGATCTGGACACCCTCTCTGAGTTGAATAGGACCCTCTGCAGCAGCAGGCCTCTCTCTCCGCCTCTCCCTCCCTCTCAATGTGCTTGTTACCAGATGGAAGCAGAAGTGTTGAGCCCCCAGATGATGGCAGACGTCAATGGCAACAATAAAATCACCAACGCGGAGCTGGAGGTGCTGAAGCTGCAGGAGCTGGTGCGAAAATTGGAGAGGCAGAACGAACAATTGCGGAGCCGAGCGAACGCTGTAAACAATTGCTCCGTCGGCCCTCACCATCACCACCATCTCCAGACGTCTCTGTCGGGTCTGCGCGGCGTTGGCACGCCGTGTCCGAGCGAGGATTACCACGCTAAATACGGTGTTTCCAGCCCCACGCAGCAGCATCCGTGCGCCCCCGGAGCCCGCAGTCCGACGGAGGAGCCGTTCGCCTATTTCCAGGCGAGCTCGGCGTCTCCTGATGCCGCTGCGGGGGAGGACAGCGACGCCGCCGGAGCCACGACTGTCCTGGATGAGGTGGATGTTTTGGACCTGAACACCGTGCTCTCTGTTGGAGAGCCTGATCGCTGGTAACTATACCAACCACTTGACTGCACATGCATGTTCAGTGTGTGGTTGTGATGTTGCATTTTTTAAATCAGTGTTTGTGTTTTTGTGGCTGTGCAGATTCTATACAGGCCACAGCGGTGTTGTGAGACATCATTTGTAATACTGCCTGGCATGTGTCCTCTATTGATTGTATTATTGATTCTCATCCAGGAAGAGTAGACTTACAGGCTGTGGTAAACACATTACTACTATACTATTAATATAATAATAATAATAATTATAATAATAATAAACTTTATTCATAGAGAGATTGGTCCAAAGAGTAGGAGCCCTGAGACAAAAGGTCCATCTTTGGTCCGAGTAGGGCCTTCGCTGTGAACCTCAGATTATGACCAAGCACATATTGTTGTGGACGTTTTCTGGAAGCTGGTGAAAGGAGAGCTCAGGCAGCAGCTGATGTCTTATGCAGAAGATTTTAATGTAGACTTGATGCATCAAGGAGACCAGCAGGTGCAACAATATACAAATGCTAACAGAATTACATGAACAATTGTCCCCCCCAAGTCTGAAGATGTCTCCCACAGCATCCCAGTATAACCTCCTCTACTTGCGTCACCCATTACAACAGCACATCCATGAATGGCTAGAATGGCTGTCACTCTCTATGTTACATGTAGGTGTTGGATTGTTCAGTCTAAATATGCATTCCTAAATCACATTGTGTCCGTACGTCTTAGCACTGGTGAAATACGCAAAAGAGTTGAAGTTGGTGAGAGTTGAAGTTGGTGCCTCCCTGTCTGGAGCATCTGAGTTAGATATGAAAGTCCCTAAGCGTAAACGCTACGATGAACTGTTGGTTGGTCCTTTATCTATAACCTGAAGGGAGTATCTGTGGAACAAAATAGGCCAGACTCTCTTAATGGTGTACAGAAATAATATACACTATATACATAATATACAGTGGCATATACAGTAATGTGTGAGGATGGTCAAAAATTCCTCAACACACATGTTGTCAAAAGATATGTACCTATAAGTCCAGAACGAGCCTTAAAATTCAACAATAAAATCTTAAGATCAATTCTAAAACTGACTGTAAGCCAGTGAAGCGAAGCTGAAGTCGGAGTATTATGCCCTCTTTTGGTAGATTGGGTGAGAAATCTGGCTGCTGTGTTTTGGACGAGTTGTGATCTATGTCGACTCAGTCAGCTCAAGCAGGTGAAAAGAGAATTGCAATAATCCAAACGAGAGATAACAAAGGCATGAATGACAGCCTCTAGGTTTCTTCTAAAACATGCTGCTGATCTTTGAGAGTTTCCTGAGCTGCAAAACACATGACTGGTCAACTGTGTTGACATGCTTGCATTGTGAGTGGAAGAAAGAAGAATAAGGAGAACTAAAACCAGGTTTGACACAAGCTCTGTGCATCCCAGCATGCACCGTGTGAGCAGCGCAGGTATCAGCTCGGAGGAAGACAGCGCTGGGATGAAATTAGAAACAATGACCCGCTTCAGCCTGGGATCAAACAGCTCGTCTTTGTATGCAGCAGCATGAGCCCCGGGCTGAACTACTTTGAAACGCTGTATCTGCAGACTCGGGAAGCACAAAGACACACACACACGCACACACACACACACACACACACACTAACACGCAGACTGCTGAAGCATTTATAGCTTTATGCATCTGATGCAATCATGTGGAAGAATGTAGCACACAGCTGGATGCAGCAGGGATGGGATCCAGCATCCAGCAACCGTGGAGAGTGTCAGTGTATCCTCAGTCCATTTAACATAGCAAACTGACCCCCGAGTCAGTGTTTAACACTGTGGCCTCGTTTCAAATGACAACTCAGTCCTGCACGGTATATAATCTTCTTCTCCTTGGACGCAGAAGTGACACATTAAGAATCTGTCATTCACATAGTCACACGCATTTTTATATTTATTATTATCTTGTCATTGCAAGCAAGATTCCGAATCAGGCGGTTTGATTATTACCTCCGCCAAGGATATTGTGTTTGCACCCCTGTCAGTTTGTTTGTTTGTTTATTTGCAAGATTATGCAAAACCCGCTGAGTGAAAAAACTTGAAACTTGGTGGAAGGATGCGGTATATGCCAGGGAAGCACCTACTAAATTTCGAGGTGCGTTTTTCAACATCTTCACTGTTTTCCCAGGGAATCATTTATAGATCTTGATGAAACAATCAGGCGTGTTAAGGGGACCGATTTTTCTGATAGTGTGAAATTTAGTTTAGCTTCATTACATTTACTGTTGGGCCTTTGGTGGATGAATGTGCTTTACTGTGGGCCATGCTTTATTGTCTTTATTCAGTCGTCCCCATTTTACCAGTTTCTATCAGTTTTTTTCTGGCTGAGGGACAAATATCAAGAGATGCGAGATCATGCAATTAGTGATGACTTTAAGTTGTGTATTGATTATTTCCTTGATTCATCATTTGGTGCATTAAATAATAATGAAAATAGCTTTGTGTTTTCATGTCCCAAAGCCCAAGGTGGCATTGTCAAATCCCAGGAGTATCCAATCCCCAAAAAATGTCATTTTACTAATATATGTCAAAGAACAGCAGTGAGTTTTAGAAGCTGCAACCAGAAAATATTAGTTTTCTGCATAAAATTGACTGAAACTATTCATGGATTATCCAAATAGCTGATTAACCTTTAGTTGATTGTCTAATATAATTGACGATTACAAGTATCTACATTCCACATTCCAACAATATTACAATCCTTGCAGTTGCAACAGTTATACACTCACATCCTATACATCACTGCACTGAATGAAGCTGTCAGCACTTTAGTTTTTATTTGACACTGTTGGTTTCAGAGCTCACGTTGTTGCCAATAAAATGGAAATTGCTCTTTGTGGAGATTTTGAACTTTACGGGTGTATTGGCATTTGGATTTCATGATCCTTTACACAACCACTGGTTTACTTTAGCTATAAAAAGGCTTTACTGCACTGTACTGTTGCACATCTGAGAAATATCCCCACTGTAAAACTCAACTCCAGTTTTTATTCTGTGTGGGTACTGGTTGTGCACAGCAGCCTCCAGCTCATGTCAGTGTAAAATATTTGTGCTAAACTGTGGCTTTTTGCTGTGTGTTGCAGGCTGTATGTGAGTCACAGAGCCAAGCTGCAGGGTGAGAGTGTCCTCAGTCCTCTACAGTGGTGCAGGCAGGTACTGGACCACCCGGGGCCTGAGGTGGCGCTGGCGAAGATGAACCTCTGTCACAGACTGGACCAAGGTACAGTGTGTTTGCCAGTGAGATTAACAGCCCTCATCCGCAGCCACATCTGCCACATCTGTCTCTCAGGCTACTGACATGTGACTATAAGCTTCAGCAGCAAAATGTTTCCACGTGCAGCAGGATTTCAGCCTCAGTTTCCTGAGCCGTGGGAGCGTTTCACTTCACACAGCTCAGTCGTGACAACAAATCGACCATTTAACTTTATATTTATGTCTTTCAGCTAACTTTCCCACAGAGTGATTATTTCTGTGTTAGTGAAGCTGGATGGACTTTTCACATTTCGCAACCTCCACAGAGAAATTTTGCAACCCTGCAGATATAACAAAACTGATAACTTTGGAGGAATAGGTTACATTGTATTAATGAACAACAGTATAGAGATGATTAGAAAGCGCTGGTCAAACGCTGCAACCCCAAAAGTAGTTTATCCATCCCTCCGTCCATCAATCAGCTATAACACGGATCCGTGGGCGAGACGACAAATCGCTAACATAGACTGTATCTAAGGATGCACAACACGTCCACTTCCTCCCACTACCCAGAAAATAAGCCCACATATCTTGAGCCAAAGACGAAATCTGGAGCCAGAGTCTGAGCAGTAGTGATCAGGGGATGAAGTGGCTGCTACAGAGTCTATTTACATTCACACTTGTGCCCCGGATTTGAGTCTTGTCCTGGTTTTGATTATATTTAGAATGTACTGGAAAATGTGCTGGGATCATATTAAATTCAGTTTCCAGCTTTCTATATTAATTTGGTAGTGGGGCATTTCAAAAGAAGTTGAACCTACTTTGGATTTTGGCTTGTTTTTTTTTCTTCATTTAATAATCTTTAGTGCTGGAGAGAGGATACAATTCATCCACAACATTATTATTGTCATACTTTAATTTGTCACATTCTTTTGTTTTTCTGACTAATAAAGAAATGATTAGACAAATCAAATTGAGGATGCACCAACGCTCTTGGTCGACCTGGATATGTTATTTGTTTCTATCCTGTGTTTCTCATCGCGCTGCTGTTTCTACATTAAGGACATGATATTTAGATGCACTAAGATATAACTAGGATATAACAAATCCCCCTTATAATCAGGATATAGTGTGCTACTAAACAACATTTTTGCTGCTGGACCCTGTTTCAGATTTGGTGCTTTACTGTTTCCACACTTACGCAAGGGGATATGGTTGCCATAGAAACCATGCTTACATTAACTGGGTTTTAGAGTCAGATTTGTCCTACACAGCCTGTATAAGAGACTCTTGTGCTGTTAGAGTGCACACTGCTGCACACATCGGTTTATGCTGTGGGCATTTCAGATTTTATGTTATCCTCGTATTCTTCGTCAAAGCTGTGATTAAATTCTACATATTTATTTGTTTGGGGTTTGTTCTTTAGTGTGTAATGTCCTCCTCTCTCACCAGAGCTGTATTCAGTGAAGGTTGGCTCCCCTCCTGGGGGTCATGAATACATCCTTGTCACTGAGCTCCAGCAGCCGTTGTTTGTGTAACTTGCTGTGAATGTGAGTTTTATCCAGTAGCGTTCGAGGCTAATTGCGCTGGGAATGCAAAATGCGCTGCTCTGTCGGGCGTGCAACGCTCTGACTACCAATCAGGGGGGAGAACCCAGTGTTTACACATTGAAGACAGTTTATCTCAAGTCAGTCGTGTCATTTCAGGTCAAATCTACTCACTGCCAATCAGCAAGACAGTGAAAAAGCACAGTAACACTTTCTTATGAGGCGCACGTTATTAAGCACTTATACATTGTAAATGATGCAATTTAATAAGACAACATCAAAGCTGATGGACTTTATATGAAGATGGAAATATATATATAAACACTATCCAGAAATATACTGTAGCTAAAATATTCTGTTTAAGAATACTTCCACTTGAGCCAAAGATGTCATCTGGAGCCAGAGCCAGCGCAGTACCTTGTGAGATGAAACCTCGGTCTAATGAGGTCCTGGTAGGACATGCGCACAACCAATCACAAGTCAGTATCAGCTGTCAATCATGATGTTTATATAACATCAAATAACTACTTAAAACCAAACTTACCAGAAAAATTAACAATTAAACAAACATTGGTGTGATAAGAACTACCTAAAATGACAGAATCCATCTTTGACAAAATAATAATTTGATGTGTACTTTGACTTTCTAGTATGGTCCATGTCCAATCTACTAACATGGAGGAGGCGGGGTTTATTATCTATACAACAGCCAGCCACTGGGTGGCGACTGAGACCCTTTGGCTTCACTTTTGGGCTGTCATGTCAGCCATCTTTATATACAGTCAATGGAGCTAACAAACAAAAGCCTGGTAACATCAAATTAAAGGCCTGCCAATGGTTTATACTGCTGAGCTCTAAACTTAATTAATGATGTTTTAACAATGATTAAAGCCATTAGTTACAGCTTATAAACCTTTAATATGATATAACATTGTTATTTCATGAAATTAAAGATATAATATGTAACAATGTTTCATCATAGTACTAGACTATGTTCTATAGTTTGTTGACTTGTGTACTTACAATATCAAAAATGTTTCCAATGATGCTCAAGCCCAGAGACCCCTAGCCGCTGAAGTTACATATTGTATGTGTAACACATAAAAAAGCATCACATTTTAACAGTATAAATGTAACCTCATCACCCAAATGTCAAACATATAGTGGATCTAATTCTGATTTTGGGAATGAGATGTAACCTACATGCACAATCCCTGCTTATCCCAAGATCCCTCCAAAAAATCTCTAGTTTAGCCCAGTAAGCTTCGGTGGTAAGCTAACCCTCATCTTACTGTATCAGCCTCCTCCGTCTGAGCCGTGTCCCAATCATTTAAAACATCAATACTGATCTGTAAAAAAGCGGATTAACATTTGGCTGGAGTGTGTCTGAATATGGTCAATGTCCTGTATGAGTTTGTGTATTTGTGGTATATGGTGAAGCAATCAGACTAACTTTCCCTTCGCTGCGTTCTTGTGTGCAGTTAAGCGGTGGAGAGGAGTCTCCCCCGTCCGTCCATACAGCTGCATCGAGGGGCTGTCCACACTCAGCTGCCCCGTCTTGCCTTACACTAAATCTGCTGCACTAACCGAGTCCCCAGGTAACACGACTACACCACAACCATACTACACATGCGTATATAACTCATGCTAACAACTTAACAGTCACTCTAACGTCTGATGGGCCTTTGAGGATCGAGGTTTGTTTATTTATTCACGACCAAATCATTGAACCCACACTGATCTAGCCTTGCGACTAACCTCAAGTTGTTGTTGTTTGTCCCATGTCAAATGAGACCAGTAAAAACAAGATGACTGTTTGATTAAAGTGATCTTTGCTGCTGAATTTTACACTTGATTTGGTAAAGCAGCAATACATTTAAACTGAAAAATTACTATTTCATTATAATCAATTATTATTTGAGTAATTTATTAATCAAAAATTGTAAGTATTATTATGTTTTTTATGTCTATCATCTTCTCATTTATAGTCATGGTATCAGTTGGTTCAGTTGGTTCAAGGGATGGCAGTAGTTTGGTTAGTTCACTGATTTGCTCCAGACTGAAAGATCTTAAAAACGATTTGATTTATTGCCATTAATTTGTGGCATAAAATGTGTCCAGACATTGACGGTCCCAAGAGGATAAATCCTCAAGACTTAGGGGATTTTTTCCACCCTGGTGCCATCAGCAGGTCAACATTTGTACCTATCCTGTAAGAAATCTCAACAACTATGAGAACGGATTGACAAAAAACAAAATGTTTAAATAAAATTTTAAACAGACATTCATGGTGCCCAGAGGATTAATTGTTATGACTTAAGTGAGTTATGACAATCTTTTTTTGTATTGGCTTCATGAGCAGTTGGACATCATTTTGTTTTGAGTTAAATATCTTGATGAGTGTTGGATACATTGGCACTAAGCTTTGTACAGACTTTCATGTCCCCTTCAGGATGAACTATGACAACTGGTGATCTGTCAATGTTTTATCCAGCTCCACCTTCAGGCCAATGTGTAAATTTGTCGTGTGCAATCAATGACCACATACTTTTTAGACTAATGGCATTCCCATAAACCTGAGCTTTACTTTGTGTTTAATGGTAATTACATACCTTATCATACTAGCATGCTAAACTAAGACAGTGAACATTTTAGCATATTAGTGTGATAATGTTAGCTTTTGGGTATAATCACCACTAGTACTGCTTTACAGAGCCATTAGCCATTAGCATGAAAGTAACCTTTATTTCAGCAGTTTTACTTTGCCAGTGTGGAGACTCTGGTGAACCTTTCAAACCTTCAGGCCATCACTGCCCTCATTTTAAAATCTAAAGTGAATTAACAGAAATGGCCGCTGAATGTGCAAATGAAGGCTGATTAGCTTACCTTTGGGCCAGACATTTAAAGATAAACGTCTGTTTATCTTTCAAATCAATGCTCAATTCAATCTGGTTCGTTAATGTGGTTGCATTCACTGCTCAGATGAAAACCTCTTAGTCCTCGCTCGATTCCACATCAGAAGTAATAAGATCCCATCAATCGCTCCCAGGGTTTTGGGAGCTCGCGGTATAAACGTAACCCAGATCCTCCAACAACCTGTCGCTTGCAGTTTACAATCAGATTACAGCGAATTGCATGGGCGAGATTATCCGGTCATGCTCGGAGACAGATGGTGAAAGCTCGAATTCTGCCAGAAAAAAAATCCTTGTGGATGTTTATCCATATTTGACATGAACACGGTTGATCACGCAGGCTGACTTTTGATTTGCATGTTGCATGAGTTTTTATCTATGTGTGAATCTTCTCTGCTGTGTTTCTCACCTCTCAAGCCCCGTTGCCATCACCTGCTCAGTCCTTCCTCCAGCCAAGTCTCCCACTCAGGACGAGCTGCAGCCTCAGTGACAGAGTGCCCACCTTCCTGTCGAACTCTGCTCTCCACAGTAAGAAAATCGGTATTTTCTGCTGTGTCAATTATTTCTGCCGTGATTCACCATCCACCTGTGTAGAATAAACGCCACATCCCTTATCTGTTGTGCACTTGCCCTTGGATGAGATTAAAATATCTTGATGAAGTTGATGGGTTTCTCTTGTGTGTGTTCTTTTTAGACGTGGGTCGCCGGCATGCAGCCATCAGCCCGCAGTCTTCCCTGGACAGTGAGGTGGGTGTGTCGGAGCTTGAGGACGAGTCCGTCTCCATGGGCTACAAACTGCAGGACATGACAGATGTGGAGGTCATGGCACGACTTCAGGAGGAGAGTGAGTTGCCCGTCTAAATGTCTTGTGGGCGTTAGAGGGGGGGAGAGAAAACAAAATACACCTTTAATGAAAGAGGACCTAAAGTTTAGGTACAGACTTTCTCTGCAGTTTCTTTTCACGAATGCACAACGCAGCGGGGGGTTCTCTGCTCAGACGCCTTCACAACATCAAGAAAATCCTCAGTGCCTTGCCTCTATTTCTGAAACCAATTCACATTACTTATAGGAAGCATCTTCATAACTGTGCTTATAGTCCAAAAGGTGTTAACATATCTTCGAGTACACCCAGTGTTCTTTAGAGTCAGTTATCAGTGGGTTCAACTGATTCAGAGAAATGGGTGAGGAGGTGCTCCAGAACTAAATGTATCATACACTGTACATGTTTCCTTAAAGCATTGATCCATCTCCTTGCAGGTCTCCGACAGGACTACGCCACTACCTCATCAACGGCCAGCCGCCGCAGCTCCAGCTTCTCCCTTCACTCCATAAGGCGCAGCGAGATGGATCTGGAGGAGGAGGATGAGGAAGAGGATGAGGGGTACGACCAGCTCCCTCCACCCCAGCCTCGACTGTTCCGCACAGGATCTATGCAGAGGGGCGGCCTACCCCACTCCCACACCTTCTCCAGTATCAGAGACTGCAGACGCACATCGACCACCCCTCAGTTTTCACTCAGTGGACTCTCCCAGTACTCTGGACCCTGCAGCCTGAGCACAGAACTACAGATGGCATACAGGAATAGCACAGGTGAGCGTCTCATGAATCACTTTTCCACTTGCGGCTCGACTCTGGTCACTAAACATTCTCGTGAATAACAACATCACTTCAAGGGCTGAGATTTCATCTGTGAAACGGACATAAATGTCCCAATTCAGGCTGAAAGCTCCTTTACAGAATTACCTACATATGAGATCTACCGAATTTCTGACCAGACGATTTCTGTTTGTGCCAAGATGGATTTAAAGAGAGCTCTTGGTTGCAGGATTTGAAAAGTGTCCCCAGTTGGGTCAGTTTAGCATCAGTTGCATGATGTTGCTTGATTTTGCCGTCTAATTTGAAACTGAGCAAATCTGAAAATATTTTACTTTCACATGCTGTGTATAGCTTTAAGTGAGTCATAATTCTTGAAGGAATAGTATGACATTTTGGTAAATCTAATAATAATTCAGAAATCTCATGCTTGCTTAGCATTAGAAAAGCAGATTGATACCACTCCTATGTCTTTATGGAAAATATAAAGCTACAACCAGCAGCCAGTTAGCTTAGCTTAGCCCTACGCCTGGAAACACAGAGAAACAAAATCCACTTCCTAGTACCTTTTGAGCTCACTAATTAAATCGTCATATCTTATCATGTTATATCTATAAATATATGAACCCAACAAATATGAGCCTTTCTCAGACATATCAGTAGTAGCGTTTATATTTTCTAATATGTGCCAATATAACAACTTTTATTTTACAGGATCAACAATGTATTAGAGAAGTGCATTTATGTATCTCTTAATTCATGCTCTATTTTACTATTATTATTATTATTATTATTATTATTATTATTATTATTATTATCATTTATCAGAACACATTTTATATATATAGCATTTTTAACAACGCTCAGAGATACTTTACATAGGTTAAAAAAAACTGGTAAGCAGGTAAAAACAAGTAACTAAAAATAGACATCATAATCACACATTAGAATATAAATTGCACATCATAATCATCATATTTGGTTGTATTTGTATTTTCTTTCTATCTTAAGTTATTTATAACAAAGTTTACTTTTAAACTGTAAAGCATCAAACCTCCATTACATAATGATGATGATATCTAAGGAATCATTGCCATTTATGTGTTACCATATATGTATCATTGGCTTCTAAAAATCCTTACTGGTTATCTATATACAGTATATCTCATATACCTAAGAAAAGACTAGTTATGGTTTTTAGGAGGTTATGTGCAGGATTAGTCTTTAGCATTCCCAGAAAATCTAACTATCAATTTGTTTGAACTGTGACTCAAAATCTTTACAAAACCCCAACACCTGCAAAACCCAATCTGGTTTATTGATGTGGTTGCATAGACAAGCTACGGAGAAGCATGCCCAACCTCATCCGAGCTCCCAGCATGCCCAGTGTTCCCAGCATTCCAAGCCTGGCTTCCCCTGTCAACCCACCCTCCCACAGCCCTTCCTCCTTGCCAACGATATCTTCCTCCATGCGGAACAGCCAGAGCTTTGACTCGTCCACCGGGCTCGCACGACTCCAATCCTCCAGTAAGACTCTTTCCCTCACGTCTATGAATGAATCAGCTTTTCCAGGCTCATTTTTATTCATGGTTTGCTATAGAGCGCTGTTTTTCTGCAGGCATGGCACTTTCAAATGCAGCACTATCAATATTGTTACTGAAGTTAGAGTTACCCTCTTGCCGTGTGTTTCAGTTCCTTCCCCAGGCCAGCTCAGTCAGCGAGTCCAGAGCATGGCGAACTTCCCCACCATGCCCCGACATCCTCTGAAAGCCACAGCCTACGTGAGCCCCACGGTGCAGCAGGGCCCCGCCTCCACCCCTCTGACCACCTCTGCCAGCCTGCACTCCATCCCGAGCAGCATCGCACTGCCTCAGCCCCTAAAACCCAGCAACAGTTTGGTACCACAGCCCCTGAAAGCTGGCGCCAACCAGCCGGCGGTCCATCGCAGCTCCCTCCCTCGTCCAGCCTCCTTCGTAGGGACAAGTGGAGTCCCACGTCTGAGCAAAATCACCCCACCTACACGCAGGTAAGAAAAGTCCCACTGATCCAATTTTATACATCAAGGTCTTAAAGCTCCAGAAGCAGTAATGTCACTTGAGTCAGAAATTAGAAAATAAAACAAAAAGGGAGCTGTAAGAAAGAAGTGAGCTTAGACCTCTGTAGGCTGCCTGCCAGGGTTTTAATGGGAAGAAGCATTCATGGAACAAAAAAATATATTTATTTTATTTGTTAATAATGTTTAATCTGTATGTGTTTATATAAAAGGGACATTTTTATTTGTATTACTGTAAATGTGCAGCAACAAGCTTAATCTATCATTTTAAAAACAGAACATTGGTCACAAGTTTGGTCACCCCCAAAACCATTGAAAAAACTATTGTCAAATTGTTTGATTATGAAGATAATTGTTACTTGCAGCTCTATGTGACACGATTATTTTACAATGTGGACATAGACACGGCACGTGTTAAAACATTTACATGGTTTGTCCAGAGTGAGGCGCTGTCAGTAAAGTTAAAAAACTGCTGCAGTAGAGATTCCATTGACTCGTTCCTCTGTGTCTGTAGTTTACTGACACCCCCAAAGACCATGGCTGCCCTGAGCGCCCTGAGGGACGGCAGCTGGAGAGATGGCTGCTACTGACCCCTAAGAAACAGAAGCTCCCGACGTGCACACAGGGTAATGCTGCAATGGGACCCTGATGATTGAAGGGTTCCCACTTTTGGGCTGAGACCCAAGAGAGAGTGACTGTTAACATTTCTTTTGAAAGCACTTGTCTTCACTGAAGGACAAAGTAGAGACTGAGGAGAGTTTGGGTCCAGCGGGCTGGATCACTACTGAACGATCTGCTGAAACACAGACTGACTCACAATGTGGCAATATTCTAATAATCAGATGTTAAATGTGAACTGGATCTTCTTTAATGTTGTGGATACTTTCATTGGACAGAATGAACATTTCTGTGTCCAGTTGAAAGGTTATAACAGTTAGCTCATGCTTTTGTACATGCTTCTAATGATTTCATCTGACCACTTTTTGTAATTATTATATTTTATTTGTCAGACTGTGACATCAGATATGAAAATGCACCCGGAATTGGAATTAAGTGACTTCCTGTGCCTGTTTAAAAACTGTGTAATTCACGACACTTGTATCTATTGGCTGGACCTTGTCGCACTTTTGATCAGAATAATGATTAACAAGTCAAATAAATCTAAGTTAAAGTGAAGTATGACATTTGTAAATGTGAGCGTGCTCGTTTTATCAGTGTTATGTTTGGCCAGTTTCTTTTCATTATTGTTTACATTACATGCTGTGATTTTTTCAATGGTCTTTGATAAAAACATAATCGCTGCAATGATATTGCACATATGACCCTGATGCTTTTTATGGATGAGAAGAATTTAAAAAGGAGGTGATTTTTTAAAGTGAATAAAAGCCTCTCACAATGATGTTATATTTTCTGTGTCTGTCTTAAATAAATATAACCTGTATTGAAGTCATGGATCAAGGAAATTGGAAAATAAGTGAAAGAGATGGCAGATAGCTCAACTATGCGCAGCAATACACTGACATTTATATGTTTTGATATTTATTTATAATGTTTTGAATGACTGAGAAACATCTGTATGTGTTTATATAAAAGGGACAGCAGTTGATCCATGGATCATAATGGGGAACAAATCTTGAACATTTAGGGAACTAATATCTGTGTGGGAAAGTCGGTTCCGCTTGATTGAATTTAAGGGAACTTGCATCTTGGTGGAGATATGCTCACTACTGAGTGCCAGTTCTGGAAATCCACTCTACATGTGCAAAACATGTAAAACAGGAGGCGACAACATTGCTGTCCATTAAACTACCCTGGCAAAACCTAAGATAAATCTAAGATAAAATAAGATAATCCTGTATTTGTCCGACAATTGGGAAATTTGCAATATGACAGCAGCAAGAGTCAAAATAGGCATCAGTAAGTAATAATAAGTAATACTTAGGTGTATGTGTAATATATAATTAAGTACTAACCATACTAACTACAGCTGGTATATTCCCTCCACGTATTTAGTTCACTTTTAACAGAGTACACTTGTTTACCTGGATGCAGGTGGAGGCAGTTTAACCTGACAGTTAATATCTTGACCCTGGGGCTAAAGTGATTAATGTTTAACAGGTCAGTGTGTTGATGTTGAATCTCCACAGTAACTCTCAGACCACACTCGTTTTAATGTACATAACAAGGTAAGGGAATCATGGAGCTTATGACCACATACAAATGTTTAGTAATTTTCACAAAATTAAATTAAGTTGTATTTATGAAAACAGGGACTGAGAAAGCACTGTTGATCTTCAGGAATTTGAGATAATGCCTAACAAAGCTCAGGAGGTAAGTGTAATATGTTTGCGTTGTCACTTCCATGTATCTTAAATCAGCAAAGATATTTCATTTGACGCCTTTCTTAAAGGTTTTTAAATCCTCACCAATTGATTTTGCATGTCATTTTTTTAAGGATGCTGTGATTAACCTGAAGACGCTGCAGGAGATTTCCACTCAGCTTGGTTTTGAGTGGACCATTCTAGCGTCTGAGCTTGGCTTCAACAGATCTGAGATCAGCCGGTTCCGCACCAGGTCAACAGAGAAGAGTGTGCAGGCCAGGGCCATGTTGGAGAGCTGGTACAGTGTGTGTGCATGTATTTAACTCTGCTGTGGTCAGATTTATTCACTGTCAGCCTGCAGATACTGTTGATAGTGTCATTACACTCACATAAAACTCAAATATGATGCATACAGGTGTTTTGTTAGTGAATTAACAGCAGATTAGTAACATTATGCTATAGAGGATACACTGTATATCCCATTGTATTTTATTTTTAATTTTTAAACCAATTTGAAACTGTATAATTCTCAAAGATATACACACTCAGGAGTTTTCCTATGGTAAGTTTAGTCCGTTTGTCGTCTTTGACTTTTGGACTTTCTTCAGACCTCCCTTAATCTGATACAAATGCATCCCATTATATTCACCATGCAGGTATGAGAAGTCATGGGACAAGCCCAATAAGACCAAGTTGCTTCAGGATGGTCTGGAGCAAGCAGGCAGACAGGACCTGGCTGAGAGGCTGCGCTGTCTCCACTGGGGCCACCAGAAGCTGAGCCGCAGGGTGGAGCTGCCCTCCGCCTTCCCCTTCCTCATCACAGTCCACAAGACCATCCACAACCAGGACGCCCTGAACAGGATCAACGAGCTCAACCGCAGATAGACCTGAGTTTGGGTGACGATGCGATGCATATTTCTGACTTTGACACATTCATCTGAAATAAAACGTCTGAATGTCAGGGGATGTGTAGGACTTGTGTTGTATGAAATTAAAGCTTTGCAATAATGAGGAAAAACTAATTTCTAAGACTTGAATTCCTATTATTCCATTTATGCCACTTTGTCCTCAAAACCTTGAATCTTCAAAATAATAGCACCTAGCACAAACACTATGTAGTTTCCCAGAGAGGAAACATTTGTTACAGCCCTTAAAACATGTTGATTTGAAGTGACAAAAAAAGTGCAAAAATGATACTGTGGGTGTAATATAGTTAGGTGAGAGTTAGTACTAATACATCAATATATACAATATAATACAGTAGTTTGGCTTAGTATTTTGTTATCAATAGGCTCAACAATAAATATGAATATGTCATAATATTATACCTTTCATTGTACTGTTGACCCTACGTTACTTGCATAATAAAAATAAAACTTGAAACTTGAAACTTGAGAACTACTACTACTACTACTAATAATAATAATAATAATAATAATAATAATAATAATAATAATAAATACACCCTTATTTCAACCAGAAGCCATTTAAAGATAATTCCTTCTTCTCTTTAATGGGTTTGATTTTATGATTTTATCAACAACAACCAATCCTAAATTGACCTAGTTAAACAGACCAATCAGAAGCCTGTTAGCAAGGTTGTGTGAACGAGCAGTGACCCACAGCGGAAGCCTGGGGAGGATACCTTTCAAAATAAAAGACTACACTTTCTTCATTTTGAAAGTAACAGACTAATATAACTCATAGAAATACTTCAAACGATTAGAATGGCTTCAAAATCCACTAAAATGTGTTTTTATTGGAATTGGAGCGAAACCAATACAAATGCGTGCAACACAAAATGGAATTAAGTTTTAATTTTGAAATTCTTTCTTCCGGAAAATGTGGTTGCAACCTTATCTATTGACACATTTTCTGTCTTGATGACTTCTGCTCTGAGGACAGAAAACAACAGTGTATAGTAGAAATATTCACAGAAACCGGACTCTGCGGTTACACAGGAACGAACCGGCGGACTGTCTCTGGTTTGAAAGACACATTATGAGCGTGTGGAGCCCGGAGAGTGTCCGGAGACGCGGCGGAGCCTTCAGCCGCTGATGTGTGATTTCCACCCGGGAGCAGCATGTGTCATTATTCGGATCATGTCATTTGAAGGTAAACACCGAACCCCCCAGTGAAGCCGCAGCCATGGCTTCGTCTCTGAGCTGCTTCAGCGGACCCGAGGTGCTGGAGGACGCGAATCACGCCCGGGGCTTGGTGAACGAGCTCAAGCTGCTCTTCGACTGTCGCCTGCTCGGGGACGTCACCATCGGCGTCGAGTGTGAGGAGGAGTCGCTGGAGCCCGGCGGAGGCTCGACCGGGGGCGACCCGGACCGAGTGTTCCTGTGCAGCCGCAACGTCCTCGCCGCCGCCAGCCCCTACTTCAAGAGCATGTTCACCGGCGGCCTGAACGAGAGCGGGCAGGAGCGAGTGCTCATCCGCGGCGTGGACCCGGAGAGCATGTCGGTGATCATCGAGTACTGCTACACGGGCCGGGTGACCGTCACGGAGGGCAACGTCCAGCGGCTGTACGCGGCCGCCAACATGCTCCAGCTGGAGTACATCCGGAGGGCCTGCTCCAGCTTCATGACCCGGAGGCTGGACCTCTCCAACTGCGTGGGGCTGCTGAAGTTTGCAGACACCTACGACAACACTGAGCTGAAGGAGAGCGCACGGGCTTTCATAGCCAGGAACTTCAGCCAGCTGTGCAGCGGTGGGGAGCTGTGTGAGCTGGATCTGCTGCAGCTCAGGGACTTGCTGTCTTTGGATGCTTTGGACGTGGACTGTGAGAGAAAGGTGTGTTCGGCAGCTCTGCAGTGGGTAGAGGCCAATGCCCCGCAGAGAAGGGAGGATGCTCTGCAGGCGCTGAAGTGTGTTCGCTGGAACCTGTTCACCGAAAAGGACAAGCTTTACATGGAGGGCCTCATGGCCAGGCCTGTCATTGAGAAATACCTCGCATGCTTTTTCAACAGGTCCACAGAGGACAGCTGTGGCATGTCTGAAGCACAGGAGGTGGCAAAACACAGAATAGGCGTCAGCGCAAAAGAGATGATCCTCTTCTTCGGCCTGCCCAACGACAACATCATGTGCTGTGACCCGTACTCTGAGGACCTGTATTTCATGGCTCCCCCTTTGGAAGACCTCAGCAGTCAGGATTACAAACGCTCCACCATGGAGTCATTAATCGCCTGTGCCACACCTGAAAACAACCTGTACCTTGCCTCCCACCTTTCGAAACACTTCTGGCTGTATAACCCTGTGCTCAACAGCTGGCAGGAGTTGGCAGAGAGACCTCTGGGGAGGATACACTCCGGGATGGGCTACCTCAACGGTCACGTGTACCTTTTGGGAGGAAGGAACCCAGTGACGGACACCAGACTGAAGGAGGTCGAGTGTTACAGCGTCCAGAGGAACCAGTGGACGTTTGTGGCCCCTCTGCCTCACTCTCTGGGTAAAATGCAGGTGGTGGCGTTGAACGACCACCTCTACGTGGTAAACAAAAGGAGGATGCTCTGCTATGACCCCAAGAGGAACCGCTGGCGTCACTGCGGGTCACTAAGACGAGACAAGCTTCACAAGGCCTGCGTGTTTCAGGACCAGATCATCTGCGTGTGTGACATCCCCGTGGTGAAAGCATACAGCCCCACCAGGGGGGAATGGAAGAGGTTGGGTGACATTCCTATCGACAGTCGAGCTCTAAACTACCAGGTGATCCAGCACAACAGCAAACTGCTGCTCCTCACTCAGACTTTACTACAGCACAACAAAAACAGGGTCCTCATCCACGAGTACGACCCGGCCAGGGACACCTGGAAGAACGTCATGGCAGTGTACGTGTCCACGCTGGGGCCCGTGTGCGTTTCGACACGCGTGTACCCAGCGTGCCTTGGCTCAGCTCACAGCTTCTCTACAGAGGAGGATGACGACAGTGGCTCCAGTGCTGACTGGGACTTTGATGGGTTGACAGATGCAGATTCTGACTCTGGTAGCTCAAGCTCATTCTCAGACGAGAACTGGTAGCGAAATGCATCACTGTGTCAAAGAAAAGTAAAATTTATTTGTGATTCAAAGGATATTTACAGGGTTCTGTCTCGTGGAGTAAGTCTCGGATCCAGTTTAAAGTCAGTATTAAAACCAGCCATTGAGAGTAGAAGCACAAGCTTCTATCTTTTTTTTTTACAAATCTTGGTCCTGACTAATTCACTGGAGGAGGCAGGGGAAAGAAGCAGGAATGGTTTCATTCATTGTTTTCAGTCTTTTTCACACAGTGTGAACAAGAGCCAAGAGCGATTGGCTTTGTTCCTCAGTTTGTACCATGATCTGCCAGCAGGAGGGACAGCGTGACGTCTAGTAGTGTCACATACATAACTGTCTAAAAATAGTCTCCTCTATAGAGTAGAGTAGAGGATCTACCATAATTATTTAGCACATGCATAAGGGCAGTTGAATGGAGGCTGCTCGTAAGATGTGTAGCATTACACTTCCATCGTAGAAGGGTGCTTGGAGAGCGCATTGTTGCAGTTATTGAGATACCTGATCTCATGTTTAAATATCTGATGTGGGGACCTGCCCCACATCAGATATTTAAACATTTTCTGAAATGTACGAAAATGAAAAAAGAAAAGTATCTTGCCTTGTTAAAGGCAGTGAAAAAAAGAGTCCCGGATCTGCCCGTTTATCTTGATCTGTTCCAAAATTGCATGGGGTTCTTCCTTGGGTCATGTCCACTCCTCCATAAAAGTTCACGGAAATCCAGGAGGTCCAGTAGTTTTTGGGTTACGATAAGGAGAACATTAGAATGGCACGCAATAGAGCACACACCTCTGCCAAGGCCTAACAGTCCCCTCAAATTCAGTCAAACCGTCACAAAGATCCATGAATTATTCCCCAGGAAATAGGTCAAAATGTCCCCCAAAAAACATGCTGTCTCGCAATGTTACAGAAAGAGAAAAATAAAACCTGGATCCACACATCCACACATCTGTTTTCTGTTCTTTTTGGGGCCCATCAAGTTTAGCGAAAATTCGTTTTGTAGTTTTTTTGAAATCCTGCTGACAAAAAAACCAAAGGAGAAAGATGAAAATATGAGGTACTCATAATAACTCATTTATGAAGCAAAATGACATTAAAACATAACATTAACAGACTCCCTTGGAAAAGGAACAACAGGTGATGCTCAGCAAGTTCGTCCAGAAAACAAAGACGTGTCTTGCTCCTGAGTTCATTTTCAGTTTAGCGAGGAAGCCTTGTGGCTTTTTTGTGAAGAATTTGATGGCAAACAAGCAACTTAACTGTGTCTTTCATCAGATACTTTGTGCTTGGTTAATACCAAGCAGAGTGGCTGGTATTTCACATTTTGAACACTCTGCAGAAGATGGAGTATTTTTGACTTGACAGCTTGTCCTGAGCTACAAAAGACTTTAAATATGTCAAACTGTTTGCACATACAGAGTAGTACTCCCCATGATAAGTAAATGGACATGTTTGTGTTAAACCAGTGGAGGGCTCCTTTAATGCTTTAAGACAGCTCGTGCTGTGTTATATTTAGACTGGAATATGCTAATAACATGACAACTAACATAATACTTAGCTGGAATGCAGGAGCAGTCCGGCTTATGATCGATGTAAAAGCGTGACTGTGACTTTTGGAACATTAGGCAGCTCAAGTGGCTCACGTTCATGGCTCTAAACACTAACGGTCATTTACAGGGCTTAAGAATTTGCAGTTCTTGTAACGTTGGTGATGCACATCCCGATGTCGCACACAGTGAAAACTGCTGTATGAAATGTAGAAGCCATTGTACTATGCTCACTCAGGTTTTGGCTTTAAACAAAAGCCTGTATGCCATGATTGACTTGTTTTTTTAGATGTTGTGAAATTGTGAAAGATGTTGATGACAAATTATGCATTTTATTGAATTTATTTTAAACTATTTTATTATGTGTATGATTTTGTATCTATGATTTGTTTTTTACTTAACATTTATGTTACAATCAGAAATCAACTCACAAGGTGTTTTGAGTTGTACTGTTAAGTCCTGATTAATTATTTTATGTGAGGAAGTTTCGTCTGCATGTTTCCAACTGTCGCAAAGCCACTGGCCTCAACAACTGCCCCGTACACTCACTTACCAGTTTATAATCTTTCTTGAATCACATTGAAGTGTTTTAATCTGTCTAACCTCATTGATATAAATGTTGTAGACAGAATATTAGAGACAGTGCAGCCTCTAAAATGTTGATTAAGTTGAGTTAAAACCTCAGAAACATATTTATGAGTGTTGTGGTTTGAGACTGTTAAAGTTAGTTGTACCTAATAAACTGGTAAATGAGTGTAGATCTTCTTGTTCTCTGTGATGGGAGGTTGAAGTGATAGCGTGCAAGAGGAGGGAGGGTTGGTTGGCTGTGGTAACAGGTGGTCTGGATAATAAAGCTGTTTTAGTGTTTGTCAATTAAACATCTGTGTCTGACGCAGAAGAACATGCGAGTGTGTTTTAGTTTTTTAAGCACATGAGGTAAAAACACACAGGTACACAACACAAGATTCAAATGTGATCTAATTTTATTTTTCAACATTGTAGTAAATAAAAGTATTTATATGGCAACAGCAGGGTGAAAATGAAGGTCACACTCAATGTCATAGTTTGCGAAAAAACCTATTTGAAAATGTAATTTTAATATTTATGTAAGTATGGAAAAATAACCTAACAAAACGTATTGGTAATAATTCAAAGCTGTGTGTATATTTTTAAATACATATTTTACTTCCATTGCTGGATGGTTTAGTTTAGTTAAATGTTGACATTTTTAAAATATATAGTCAAATCAATTTGTAGAAAAAAAACACAATAGATAATCAGCAACACAAGTAGTAGCAAAATCATGACGTAAATATTAAGTTACATTTCTTTTTCCACCCGAAAGTGAGCAGGAAGAAGGTCAATTTATTGTGAGTTAGACTTAAACAATTAATTTGAGCTCCAACTTGTAGCTTGGTTTACAGCAACTGCTTAGTGTGTTCAAGTTATGGTGAGCATGCAGCATGACACTAAATATAATTTAAGCTCATCTTTTATCAGGCATACTTCTAGATCGTTTTAAGAACCTGTTACTAAACATTTGTGGAACAAGCTCCCCAGAAATGTGAGTTCTTTTAAATCAATGCTGCAAACTTTCCAAATAATTACATTTCTTACACTATTTTCACTCTTTTATCTGTGAATGCCTCTTTTTTGTATAGTCTTATGTTTCTTTTACTATTTGTCACGATGACTTTTATATTTTATGTTTATTGTTGAAATGTGCTTTACAAATAAAACTGCCTTCCAACTCATTAATTAAACTAATTCATTAAAAGGAGGAAAAGAGGTTTAGCAGCCAAATTAAATATTTTTGTGCTGAATCATTCCCATTGAAGCAGAATAAGTGGTACATGTAGTGAAATGTATGCAAAGTGCTGAATAACGTTAAATACAGTCTATGTGAATAACGGTGCAGACAACACTCGTCCATCTGCGGTCTCTCCAACCCTCGCGATATTTGAGCGCAGTTAGCCACCAGACCGCGAGATGAGGAGAAATGGCAAAAGACAACAAAGCTGAGGAGGAATTTCACACCGTTTTCAGCAGAAACGATTCTCTGGAGCTTTCTGCACAACACGACCATGACACCACACAGGCTCGGACCTTTAAGATCATCGTGATCGGAGACTCCAACGTGGGGAAGACGTGTCTGACGTACCGGTTCTGCGGAGGCACCTTCCTGAAAAACCCCGAGGCGACGATCGGGGTCGATTTCCGAGAGAGGTCGGTGGAGCTGGATGGAGAGAGTGTCAAGGTGAGAGGAAACGCACACAAACACAAACACACACCGCCACACACTTCACACATTTCATTCACCTGATAGATTAATCTCTCTGAGCCGTGGTCCATATGTGGACATGGAGGAGAGTCTGTGCTGGAGCTGTATGGGGACAGTATCAAGACGAGAGGAAACACACAAACACACACCGTCACTCACAAAACACACTTGTTTCTCCTGCTGAATGAACACAACCACCTCTGAGCCGTGGTCCATATATAAACATGGAGGAGTTTAACCTGGAGCTGACTGGAGAGAGTATCAAGGTAAGAGGAAATACACAAACACACACTTCATTCTACTGCTAAATGAACACAACCATCTTTGAGCTGTGGTCCATATGTGAACATGGAGGAGAGTCTGTGCTGGAGCTGTATGGAGACAGTATCAAGACGAGAGGAAACACACAAACACACAAAACACACTTTATTCTCCTGTGGAATGAACACAACCATCTTTGAGCCGTGGTCCATATGTGAACATGGAGGAGAGTCTGACCAGCAGCTGGATGGAGATGGTGGGGGACCTGTCCTGCATCTACCAATAAATTAATCACTTCAGATAAAGAAAAGCCGGAGAGCATCTCTGTCGGCTTTTCTTTATTAAAAGATAAGTTTATTCATATGTTTGAGTTAATTTACGAATTGTGTGTGTGTGTCCTATTCCCGCCAAATAGGCCTTCATTGTTGTTGGAAAAAGAAAACCATATCGCACTGTTGCACTGGGTGAAATGTACCTTCATTACTACAGTAGTATTAAAGCCTTTTTTATGAGGATATAGATCTGTGGCCAAGTGTTAAGTATTAATATCTTCAGCAGGAACAAATAGGCTTGGGGCGGAGAAACCGGAGAGAGGTGGGATGTCAGAGTATTGAGGGATATTGTTGGTTTCAGTGTTTCCTTAGTGTTGGTCGATGATGTGAAGAATCTACAGTAACACCGCTGTTTGACTGTTATAACTTGAATATTATATCACTGTTTGTTTCTGTTTTGCCAGTTGCAGATCTGGGACACGGCAGGTCAGGAGCGTTTCAGGAAGAGCATGGTGGAGCACTACTACCGCAGCGTCCACGCCGTCATCTTTGTGTACGACGTGACCAGCGTCTCATCCTTCGACAGCATCCCCGAGTGGATTGAGGAATGCAGCCGACACTGTGTGGGGCCCCTGGTGCCGCGCATCATGGTGGGAAACAAGTGTGATCTGAGGGACTGCAGGGAGGTCCCCACGGCGGCCGCCCAGTGTCTCGCTGACAGATACAACTTCCCGTTGTTTGAGACCTCGGCCAAAGACCCTGCTGAGAAGGAGCACGTCGATGCCATTTTTCTGACGATCGCTTATAGGCTGAAGAGTCACAAACCTCTGAGACTGAAGCAGCTGCGGGAGAGCGGTGTGAGTGATCTGTGGAACCAGAGAGAGCAGGAAGAAGCAGCTTGTCAATGCTAAGGTCAACTCCATCTTATATGGATTTTTATGAAGGTCACCCCGGCCGTCTGGAACAATCATAATGCTGAGAAACGCAGCGTTGAGTTGAGCTTCCAAACGTCGACCTCTGAAAGGACAGAAGCTTCTTATGATTTTTGCACTTTCCCCTTCCTACTGTAAGGCACAGCTTGTGACAGTATGGGTAACAATGTATATCTAAGTTTGCACAATATTGAATCAACATTTCAATGGAATGCACAAATCGATTTGGAGTTATGACGAGTACATGAAATCATTCACAGCATCGCAGAGTACATTTTATTATGCACATGAATTATATGCAATCAGCCGTCTAGTAGCACTACAACTATCAGAATCCAAAGCAGACAGTAAGTAAAGGGAAAAACAGATTTCCCTGTGCATAAAGGGACCAGTGAGATAAACTGTGAAGTAAACATTCTCTATAAATGTTTTAGTGACATGCAATTTCTAAAACTGTGAGTTTTGGTGCTGTTATTACGTGTTTATCTCTCAAATTTCAAGCTTTATGATGTCAGAACTAAACCTTATTTGACTGGTACTTTTTTGCATGTGTTCAATAATGCAAATGTTTACCAGCAGCACGAAGAATTGGAACAATATAAAGCTGCAAATCAATAAAAGTGATTTGAAAAGTGGCACGATTTTCCTTTGGAACGTTGCATGTTTCAGTCTTGTTTACAGATTTTTAATCGATATGAGAACTTAAACATATGGGAAATATGTTGACAATTTTCTCACATAAGAATACATTTGAATAAATATATTAGAATTATATTATTATATCATTACAACAACACAGAAATGGGGGGGGCTTAAACACCTAAAGTATATTAGGTTACGCCTCAAATGTGTTTTTTTTCTCCCTGATATTATTGTTGTGCTCTGTTATACAAACAGCAAGAATATATGGGTCAATGACGAATAAGGATTTTCAACAGGCCAATTTTAAAATACAAATATAAGAATTTCTATTATAATTGTTCAAACATTAGGAATGTTGTGTACACATAAAATCCTATAAAAATGTCAAATTATTTGATTTTTTTGTTTTTTCATCTAGATGAATTGGCTGTGGCCTTAAAAAATTTCATGTGGTGCGACTGTGATTTATCTTAAAATGAATTAATTACCTTAATATGCTTACATTTTTTTTTTTACAATTTCTCAATAATATAAAGTAATTTGAAACAAAGTAGTTGCATTTCTTTTGAGTTTTTTGTAAATAATGATCTCATATTTTTGTTCTATAATGTCACCGTCCCCTTATTAAATGTAGCACATAAAATTTATAAAAATGTCACAGAAAGCCACAGAAATTTTATATTTTACTTTAAATTGAATACAGGTCTTGGTATTATTGGTCAAACCACATGAGTGGTCGCTCCAAATGATATGAAAACCTATCGTTTAAAGAGATCGATAAAAAATAAATTCCATACAAAAAATTGATTTAAACCAGATTTGATTAAAATTTAATAGAATCTTCATAAACGCAAACATTTCATAAATATTTTTTTAAATAAAAATCTCATCAAGAACATTTAAGTGCAGCACACATTGTTAACAAACATTTCATTAAACTTGACGTGTGAAAGTGGGGCACGTTGCGTGTGCATTTTCTGGCTGCTCTTGTGCTCCATCAACCAGAACCGGTGGAATGTTCTCCATAGATGGCGGCGTAAGGTCTAACACAGCGTTTGCCATATTTTTACTTTCTCTGTAAGCACTGGATGCAGCCCTCCATTTCTCTCTCCGTTTCTTTTTCTCTCTCTCTGTCAACTCACTTGACTTGGCATATGGAATCCTTCCCTGCTGTTTATTTCTCTGGTAGCTGAAAAAGATATGTAGTGTCATGCCATAAATCAATAACTTATTTTGGACTAATGATGGATGAACATTTTAATGAAAATATGCATTTTGTCCAGGTAATGAAAAACACATAAGAGCAATGTGTACTTCATGCTGCTTTATTTGTAGTTTTAATTTTTTTAATGTTTTAACATACCTTTCTCTTCTCCGAGCAAGGTTCTCCGCTCTTGCTGCAGGGTCAGAATTAACACGCTGCATATGGCGAGCGGTTTTTATTTTGCTTGGAAGGGGCATCTGGTAAAATACATTTAAACAGTCACACACACGCACACACACACACACACGCGCTTTCTTACATACTTGATGACTAAGAAATCACAGATCAATAGAGGCAAGCGTTTCATCATTTCACATAGTTCTGTGTTCAGACCTAACTTATAATTTTGAACCCTGGTAGCTGCTGACATTTGAACACCCAGCTGTGTGGCAGTGAAAGCTTGTAACACAGCAACCATAGTCGTAGTAATGTGACTCCTGCAGCCTGTTTCAACAGCTGCACAGAATGTGTGTAAAGTTAACACACAATCACTAGTTTGAAAAGTAGTCGCCTGGATCATCATTCAGTTCAGGACAGGTAAACAATATAAAGAGACATACGATGGACTGATTAAATTAAACAGGAGACAGTAATGCCTGCAGTGACATATGGACTAACACGTGTATTGACACATTAACGATTCAAAAATCATTTATCTGTCATGTGCCGACGACAGCCAGTGGGGCAGGAGGCATTATGTTTTTGTGTTGTCCGTCCCATTCTTGTGAAAACAATATCTTCGCCTTGAGGGAATTTCTTCAAATTTGGTACAAATGTTCAGTTGGACTCATGGATTAACTTAATTTTCAAGGTCATGGCTGCCTCACAAAACATGTGTTTGGCCTCTTGAACATCTCAAGTCTGCTTTTGGGAATTTCTTCAAATTTTGACCAGTTGTCACTTGGACTCAAAGTTGAATTCATTAGACTTCAGTGATCTAAAATTAAAAGGACTGGTTGTTTGAGGCAAACAACTGCAGGGCAGTTACTCTTGTTTCTGCTCTAGTTTATGTTTTATTTACTGAGGTGAGGACGGCCCCATCACACATACACCAGCATCAGTGATAGAAAACGCAGGTCTAAGCATCAAAGATTCAGCCTAAATCTCAACAAAAATGATTTTAAAATTCTAGTTGTTTCTTCCTCTGGTCCAAGTAATGGAACAGTAAGTGTGCTGGTCAGTGTCATGATAAATATAAAGGAATGACGTCTTTGACAGGAGTTCGGTTCCTGTTTTCATCATAAATCTCTTGTCTTTCAAATGGTTTCCATGACAACAGTTCATAAGAAATTACTCACACCCTAACTATCTCCTAACTTAGGTGTCTGGTGCAACTCCCAAACTATTCTCAAACAAAACTGCATTATTTTGAACCTGGTATGACAGGCAGCTGTTTTTTTTCCCGTACAAACATGAACACAAACGTTTATCCTGTCATACGTTCACAACGTCTTTCGTCAGTGGGCCTCCTCAGCCGCCATACTTCACAGTATCTACATGACTAAATGACCACTTTATTTTTTCTGTAACAGCCTGATTTCTACTTTATCATGTGAGGTCTCCTCCCCTCAGGCCTGTCATGTGTTGATCAACACTTTTACAGCAGAACGGTGCTCTCCACTTTTTCTGATACATGCATAATTTAACTTTTTACTCAGTATAAATAGATGCAGATTTTCAGATATCGGATTTAGACAACTATAGAAAATACATGTTTAATTTTTAATATGTAATTTCATGATTGTTTTCCGGGCACACAGGAAGACTGAAGCTATTAGTTTCATTATAACTGACATTTAGTATAGAGCGCTGTGCTCCTGGTGAGATTCTGGTAAATCTCATCTTAATCCGTTTTTTGTGTTATAAATCTGTCCGCCCCATCCTGCTGGGAATATAAACCACAGTGTATGGATTCGGAGGCAGTAGGGATTACAAGTACATGAAAAAAGAAAACATAATCATCATAGCAACACAAACACAAAGCGGATGCAGAAATGTCAGACATCAGAGCGACAGTGACGTCTGACTGAAATCAACAGGAGAGATTTGCATCAGAGATCCTGTTTAATTGAATTATTTGCAAATTCATGAACCTAACAACTGTAAATCACTGCTGGTATTAGCTCTTTTTCAAACTTGACACGTGCGGCTCTCTTTCTATTTACCAGTTAAACAGCGGTGTGGAGGTGAGGGGGCTGGGAGAGCGCCTTCACCTGCACCACAGAGGATCAATCAGCACAGGTGAGAGCTGTTAGCTGAGACGCTCTCAGGCACGGAGGACTGAGAGACTGTAGAAAGGACTGAGCTGCAAAGCTAGTCGCTTTAAGTTAAAGTTTATTTATGTTTGTTCTACTGTGTGTTTTGAAGAGAATAAAACATGCTAAAACCAGAATGGTCTGTCTCTGGGAGAGCCCTGTGGCATGGTCTACTGCCACAAGCAGTAACATGTTTGCCTATTTGCAAGTGATTGTATCGACAGTGTTTGTCACTGAAAATTACAACACAGAGTAACTGGAGTATGATCAGATCTGTTGATTTTCAGTCACATGGGAGCAGATGAAGCCTTTTCTTGTTCATCAGCCTCATGTGTGTCAAAGTACAGGAGCCGGCTCACTGACAGACACCTCACAGACTGCCTCAGACTGGCTGTCTGTAGCTATAAGCCAGACTACAAAGCACTCACAGACAATACTCAGTCACAGCCATCACATTAGCCCACTGTCTCTCATCAGTCGGGAATTCCCAGATGCCAAAGAGATGGTGATGCTGGAGCTGCAGAAGGTGTCTGGAGGACAGGCAGACAAGCAGGAGGATCTGGGGGGAACCACCTGCCAGAAAGCTACAAAAGGCCTAGGCCAGCAGCAGTCTAGACAGTGTGTTTGAAGAGATAGCAGATGAGCAAGCATCAACATCACTGAGCAGTGCACCAGTGGGGGCTGCTATTCAGTTAGAGACATACCTGGCAGAGGCCACAACTTCTCGGGAAGACAAACCACTGCAGTACTGGGGGGTTAATAAAGTGTGGTTTCCCACTCTCGCCCACATGTCACGCAAATACCTCTCGGCACCATGCAGTAGTGTGGAAAGGGAAAAGCTGTTTAGCTCAGTGCTACATATTGTCGATGAAAACAGAAACAGGCTCACAGCTGATAATGCAGAGAAGCTTCTTTTCATTAAAAAAGAATCTGCCTCTCAGCGCAAACCCATCCACTTTGACAGGAGAAAAACTCTTCAAATGTGGAATTCTAAACAGTAGAAATTCTACGTGACCTGGTGTGAGGGCCCTGGCCGTATGTGTTTTCCTGGCTGTGTTCTCTGTTGAAGGTGGTTTGCTGATTTGTTTTGCCTGACTTCCTGGTTACTGCGAGGCTCCGCCTACTCTTGATTGCTGACTCACTGCACCTGCAAAGCCGAGTATAAAGGCCAGGCTGCATTCGACTGATCTCGCTCTCTCCCTGGACCGCCAAGCTCCTGCTCCTTGTTTGTACTTTTGCTCTCCACCATACAACACAAGCTACATACACATGGCTTTCACTTCATTCCACACCTCAACCACACACTGACAACTGACTTGACATTCATACATTTTGTTATTCTGTTGATTTTATTAAAAAATGTTGCTTTGATTCAAGCTATCTGTGTAGACATCCCTTAATTGTTGTGGCCTAAAATGAGCTGGTCATAACAGTGGTTTAATGAGTGAACTTGTTCCATGTGTGTATAGTAACAGTCGTCTGTCTACTGCTCCTCTCTGCTCCTGTCTTTCCACGTATAACAGGGATGCATCCATGTTGGCAATGCAACGTCGCACCCGAGGCCTGAGCCTCGAGGAGATAGTCGCATTGTCGAAAGACGAGCTGCAGATGCCTGTGACTATGGAAGACTTCAACCTCACGCTCGAGAGGATCTCTAAGCTCTCTGCTGCCGACCTGGAAAGATATGATGCCTGGATGGCTGAGTTTGGGTTAGTGTAGACAACAGTACCATTGAGACCCAGAGGGACCAGCACCTTAAAAGGAGGACTCATAGTTTTGAAAATGATGAAGAGCACGGACTTGGGAGTGTTTACAGAGCCGAGGGAATTGTAGCACGTGAACCAGGCGGCACATCAGGGATCAAGAAAACACAGATTTTAGATTCATAGCCTAAACCTTAGTTACTTATTACCTCCACCAAAAGAGGTTCTATTGTATTCTGCATTTGTTTGTTAGTTAATAGAATCTTCAGACTCTCTCGTTCACAAAAAAAAAAATGCAGATAGTGCAGAGCAGTAAATCATTCTGTTCTAATTTGAGATCTCATTAAGTCTTATTTTAAAATGTTCTCCTAACTCAACCATTTAGTTAGGATATGCTGTTTACCCTGAGTTGGATTGCTATACATCACAGCAACATTTGTTTTAGCATTGATAAATTATTTACGATGAAATGAACTGCTATGTATCACAGCATTCAATATTTTTAACCTTTACACTGTAAATAGTTAATTTCACTTATTGTCTAAGTTATTTGAGTAATTTATTTCGGGCTCAGAGTCAGGACTTTAATAAATGAACACCTCATTAGTCTCTATATGTGAAAATAATCAAGTTTGGGGATTATTTATGGGATTTTTCAAACCTGTTGTTCCTGTGTTAGTTCACTGCACGTTTCCACGGAGGGATCTCGAGCAGCACTACTGTGCAGGTAACACTCTCACCTATGTGCCGTGCAGCAGCACCGTGTGGACACAATACGCAACTACATCTAAACAACATATCCATATAGGGTTTAGTGGCCTTATATTTCATATGTGCTACAGGTGATACAAAAAAAGATGAATGCAAAGTGGAACATGTTGAGGTAGTAAATCTAAAGAGATAGTGAGTCATACATATTAGACAGTAAATCATTATTTTGAGATCCTAAGTTATTTGCAACATTTTTTTTAACAAAGCGCTAGAAATGGGCTTCCATGTAGATGTGTGTTGCAACTGACCGCATGAACAACAACATAATAATAATAATAATAATAATACACTTTATTTCTATAGCGCCCTCCAACACCAGAGGTACTTCACAAAAGGAAATACAAGTGCAAAGATAGTAGATCATAGAAAAGCCAGTTCATACTCAGTAATGCAATAAAACAGAGCAGATAAAAAAACAACATTAAAACATAATACACACATTAAATATTGATGGTTCTCATTCATATTATTACATCACCCCTCACTGGGTCATTGTGTGTTATAGCCTATTCATTGTTAAAAAAGAAACCCCACCCAACTGTAAATTAATCTATCTTCCTCTCCACAAGCTTTAAATGAAAATACTGCTCACATATTAATGCACAATTAATAAATATAAAATGTATATATGTAATATATGTAGGAGCAGCAGGGTTATAATTTCATTTTGATGTATGATGATTTCAAAATATTGGAGTTGTATTTTGTACTGGTGTTAAATATGACTGAGGGTAGCTGCAGCTCATAAAAGTAAATGATTAGAAAATGGTTAAAAAGGTGAACATCCCAGTTTCTAAAGTTTAAGTTGACCAACAGTCTTAAAGGTTCAGTGTGTAGAATTTAGTGGCATCTAGTGGTGAAGTTGCATGTTGCAGCTGAATACCCCTCACTTCACACTCCCCTTCCAAACATGAAAGAGAACATGTGGTATTCTTCAGTTGTCATAAAAACTCAAAAGGTGTTTAGTTTGTCCAGTTTGGGCTACTGTAAAAAAACATGGTGGCCTCCGTAGAGAGGACCCGCTCCCGACTTATAAATATAGAGTAGGTACATATAAAGGGCCCATTCTAGGGTAAAGAAAACAACAATTCCTACAATTTAGATGGTTACACACTAGTGAAACATCACTAGGTACATTTTTTATTCAATTTCTGCCAATAGATCCCTTTCACCTAAATCTTACACACTGAAGCTTTAAAACCCAATGAATCTTCACACTGGAGAAGCTGGAACCAGAGATGCTTTGGTGGTTTTGCTGGATAAATGATAGTGACTTGATTAATTCAGCTCTTACTTTTGAGTAAATTTAGAGACTGTGGTTTGTGATGGTGTCGTATTATCCAACAATGTATTGATACTTGAGCATATTTTCAGTTTTGTTCATTTGTAAATTGATTTCTCAGTGAAGAAATTGTCATTCGATCTATAGGAAATAAACAGAAAATGGAGAGCAACATTTCCTTCAACCTTAGCTGACATCTTTCAATTAGATATTTTGTTTGCCCAACGTTGCAGATGTTTAGTTTTCCACAATTTAAGAAACATATTTGAGAAGCAAAGATCCAGAGAATTGTGGGTATTTTTCCTTGGTGATCAAAGTAGTTCACAGTGTTTCTAATATTTTGTTCTCAATTCAAATACAAGAGTTTGAATTCATACAAAGCTGCATTCACAATACTAACCAAGCATTATTATTATTACCACCTTATTTCAAGGGCAACTCATTTGTTTTTATTCCAAGCGTTTTCAACTCATGTATAATTAGATACGTTGGCTTTTGTTTTGCCAAACCACTGCTTCCGCGAAGTCAAGAATGAACTATCCTTACTATTCTTTTGATAGTTATAAAATAAAGAACTTTATTTACCTCTGTTCCACACAGGCTGCTGCATGAGAAAGATTTGTGCACTTACTGCCGTAAGCCATTCACTGGAGACGCCAAGATGGTCCTGGATGACCTGAAGATCAACTGCCACGCTACCTGCTTCAAAGTGAGCAGATTAAAGACACACATAAATCAGCAATGTGTAGCGGTTGTAGGACGACGTATTTAGATAATTTACGAAGGCAAAAGTTGCAATACCACACTGTCAAAATACTTTAATGCAAGTTTACTTTAAGTACTATTTATGCAGAGGAGGTGGAGGCTCTAGCTTTAAAATATGTTACTACTGATGCATTAATGTGTACACAGCCAAATTAGACTCTTGGCTCGTAGTTGACATTGTTTGTTTCCTTTTTCTTGGAACTGATTAGACTGGACAGTTTGTGCCATGGGCCTTTTTTTTAACTTCAGACATTTTAACTTCTCGTAGCAGGTAAAGCACAGGTGTCACAGTGAACCGGTATTAACAATACCCTGCCCATGAAACCAAAGCATCTAAATAACTATTTTTATTAATTATACCTGTGAATTTCCTACTGTGATATTAGTACACACAGTTTGGTAAGACCACTGAGTAGCTCCACTTAACTTCCACCTGACTACTAATCAGGTGGAGTAACTGGAAACACCTGAGCCTTTGACTTGTATCCACAGCCAAATGAGGAGGACACATTTGCACAAAATAAAAATACTTGGGTGAAGTAGTACTTGAGTATTTTGAGTATTCAGTTACATTCTGCCGCTGGCGACAAGATGTTATGAGGGACTGTGCAGCTGAACAGTTGCTCAGTGTGTATCTCTTCCCTCATGTGTGCGTTTGTTTGTGTTTGAACAGTGTGAGGTGTGTAACTGCAAACTGGGTGTTCTGGCAAAAGATAGTTTCATGACACAAATATAACTTTTTATTTTAAACATGCATTGCAGCTAGTTGTCACTGTGTTTTTGACATCGTGGTATTTTATGTCTCTGTATCGATTCTAACGTAGGTTGAAGATGTGCATTTCCGATACTCTCTTAGTTCTGCTGCCTTTATGGGGACTCTTATGTGTAACTTGATAAGATATATTGCAAATTTAGGGCGGGGGGGGGGTTCTATTTTCAGCATCCAAAGCCCAAGGTGGCATTGTCAAATCCCAAGAATGTTAAATCCCCAAAATATGTCATTTTACTGATATATGTCAAAGAACAGCAGTGAGTTTTAAAAGCTGCAACCAGAAAATATTTGTTTTCTGCATAAAATTGACTGAAACTATTCATGGATTATTCAAATAGATTAACATTTAGTCGATTGTATAATATACTAATTGACAATTTCAAGTATCCACATTTCACAATGAGAAGCGACAATATTACAATCCTTGCAGTTGCAACAGTTATACACTCGCATCCTATACATCACTGCACTGAATGAAGCTGTCATCACTTTAGTTTTTATTTGACACTGTTGGTTTCAGAGCTCAGGTTGTTGCCAATAAAATGGAAATTGCTCTTTGTGGAGATTTAGAACTTTACGGGTTTATTGGCATTTGGATTTCATGATCCTTTACACAACCACTGGTTTACTTTAGCTATAAAAGGCTTTACTGCACTGTACTGTTGCACATCTGAGAAATATCACCACTGTAAAACTCAACTCCAGTTTTTATTCTGTGTGGGTACTGGTTGTGCACAGCAGCCTCCAGCTCATGTCACTGTAAAATTTTTGTGCTAAACTGTGGCTTTTTGCTGTGTGTTGCAGGCTGTATGTGAGTCACAGAGCCAAGCTGCAGGGTGAGAGTGTCCTCAGTCCTCTACAGTGGTGCAGGCAGGTACTGGACCACCCGGGGCCTGAGGTGGCGCTGGCGAAGATGAACCTCTGTCACAGACTGGACCAAGGTACAGTGTGTTTGCCAGTGAGATTAACAGCCCTCATCCGCAGCCACATCTGCCACATCTGTCTCTCAGGCTACTGACATGTGACTATAAGCTTCAGCAGCAAAATGTTTCCACGTGCAGCAGGATTTCAGCCTCAGTTTCCTGAGCCGTGGGAGCGTTTCACTTCACACAGCTCAGTCGTTACAACAAATCGACCATTTAACTCACTAGCTTTATATTTATGTCTTTTAAAGTACGTCAGCTAACTTTCCCACGGAGTGATTATTTCTGTGTTAGTGAAGCTGGATGGACCTTTCATTTCATGGCCCGCAACCCTGTAGATATAAAAAAAACTGATAACTTTGGAGGAATAGGTGAACAACAGTATAGAGATATAGAAACACTGCAACCCCAAAAGTAGTTTATCTATCCATCCATCCATCCATCCCTCCGTCCATCAATCAGCTATACCACGGATCCTAGGGCGAGAGGACAAATCGCTAAACTGTATCTAAGGATGCACAACACGTCTCCACTTCCTCCCATGACCCAGAAATTAAGTCAAAATATCTTGAGCCAAAGACGTAATTTGGAGCCAGAGTCTGAGCAGTAGTGATCAGGGGATGAAGTGGCTGCTACAGAGTCTATTTATTCTATCCTTTTCTATTCGGTGTATGCTGTGGGCATGCATCATGTGCGTGCTTTGATATTATTGGTCCAAGCTGGGATTCAATTCTACAATCTATAGAATTACAATCTAATTTATCTGTTTGGGGTTTGTTCATTAGTGTTTGTGTAAGTCCTCCTCTCTCAGTAGATTCAGTGAAGGTTGGCTCCCCTCCTGGGGGTCATGAATACATCCTTGTCACTGTGCTCCAGCAGCCATGGTTTGTGTAACTAGCTGTGAATGTGAGTTTTATCCAGTAGCGTTCGAGGCTAATTGCATCGTGAATGCAAAATGCAACGCTCTGCCTACCAATCAGGGGTGAGAACCCAGTGTTTACACATTGAAGATAGTTTATCTCAAGTCAGTCGTGTCATTTCAGGTCAAATCTACTCACTGCTAATCAGCAAGACAGTGAAAAAGCACAGTACCAATGTGTAGTACCAGTTTGTTTCTGTTGTGTCAGTTGCAGATCTGGGACACGGCAGGTCAGGAGCGTTTCAGGAAGAGCATGATATATATGTATATATATCTATACATATATAGATATATATGTATATATATTTGAAACGTGTGCTGCACCACTGAAACATACAACAGGACTTCTCGCTGCTTGCTGTGACCTCCTCGACGTGTGAACCGCGCACAGTGGTTATGTTTACGAGCTTGTGGCGGGCCAGTGAACGCAGCGCGGTCTGTATTCCTCACGGCGTCTCTCCGCGGCCATGGTAACACTTCCCCCGGCGCCGGAGCTCCAGTTCACAGACACAACACACCAGCGCTGTTCATGCAGGTACGAGCTCCACCTTCACTTCAGCAATGTGAGTTATATCCTGGTCTGGTTGTCTCTAGTCCGTTGAACCTCCTGAGAGGATTAGCCACGTTTATGTGCCGCTTTGCCGCGTCTCGTTGTGTGTCTGTGGCCTAGCAGCGGTTAGCTAGCAGAAGCTAACGTCTCTGAGGCAACTGCAGACAACAGGAGGAGCTGAACAGTGATGGTGTTGGGACTGAAGGTTGATCATCTAACCCACTGCTATCAGCTAGCTTAGCCTTAGCTTAGCCTCCATGCTTCACACCGGCTGGAGCAGGTTTCATTGCATCTGCAGTCCAGAAAGTAAACAAAAGATTGAGAAGAAAACAAATCAGAAACAGTTAAATTGGCCAAATAGGAAAAACAAGAGCAAAAGCAAAAGCCTTAGGAATAAAAAACATTACATTGAATTTGATTCAAAGCAAATGAATCAATTAAAACAAATGGATTTACTAAAATAAGAACTGCAGGTAAAACGAGCGACAGACAGCTCAAATCGTGGCAGCGGCAGCTCGTAGAGGCACTTCCGGTGGCAGTAGAAACTGCCACTGATGTGTAAAGGCCAGGATAGTATAAATAACAGTTTGCTTCAATATCAGTACATTTCACTTTATTTGAACAGGATAAGCCAGCCTGTATCAATACTGCTGCCCATGGATTTATGTCTGTTAACTGAATTCATATAAATGCTGAAGACATGAGAATAAAATTGGTAGGTGTAGGTTAGTAGCGGTTTGTTGTGTACAGCTTCTTTTGTCATTTGTTTAGTATATTTTACACGGAAGTGCCTCTACGAGCTACAGCTGCCACAGTTTGAACTTGCCCTTACTGGGTATAACAAGGTGAGATTATCAATTTAAATTGCCTTAAGGATAAAAAATAGCTTTAGCTTGTTCTGGAGGTTATTCCATGTTGCAGGTGCAGGTGCATATTTTCTATAGTTTGAATCCTCATGAATGTGATATACTTATTATGAAATATACACAAATTAAACTTGCAACCAACCAACATCTATTATGGTTTCAGTCAAACTAATCACTTGTTTTTTCCCCCTCATCATGTAGCTATTATTCAGCATGAATCTGGCAGAGATATGTGACAACGCCAAGAAAGGCCGCGAGTACGGCCTGCTTGGAAACTATGACTCCTCCCTTGTGTACTACCAGGGCGTCATTCAACAGATCCACAAGCACTGTCAGACCTTCAGAGACCCTGCACTTAAAGCCCAATGGCAAAAGGTAAGTTCCCCAAATCCGTGATCACACCTTTTACACAAGTTATTGAAGAGTCGTTGAAGGAGAAGCCACAGCCCTGCAGTTCAGCAGTACAAATATTTAGGACCCTGTGTTGTAATCCAACTGAGTACATTTACTCAAGTTCTGGGCTCTTCAGGTACTTGCACTGGATTTTTGCATTCTGCTACATTACACGTCCATTCCACTGCAGTTCAATTGCAAATGTCGCACTGTTTTTACTCCATTACATTGGTTTTATAACTTTAGTGTGATAACATTAAACATAATCAACTGATAAATTATGATATAGTAGCGATTAAGGTACCCAGGAGTATATAAAGTGGTTGAAATTAATCTCACCATTATCAGCTGTAACATTATTTGATTAATAATGATGAATTAATACAATATATTTTTTGTGAAAGGGTCCATTCTGCAATGAAAATACTGGTGTGTTAAATTTGCTTCCATCAGGGTGGAGGTTTTACTGTTGCGTTAACAGGCGTGTATTATTGTATTCTGTCAGCTCTTGTATTTTGAGAATCTACCTCACTAGCTGTGAATGCAACAAGATGGTCCTCTAGTGTCTGGCTCCTTTCTCTGGATGGTTTGGAGACAAGTAGACAAGAGTTGTTTTTAATCCATTGCTTATTGTCTACAAGCAGTGATGCAGTGCTGATATTATACATTTTCCTCTGTTTGTGTTCAGGTCAGGCAGGAACTCACTGAGGAGTACGAGCAGGTGAAAGGCATCATGGGAACGCTCGAGAGCTTAAAGTCAGAGAAGCCAAACGACATCTTTGCACCTCTTGCTCCTCAGTCCGACGACAGACCCGAGGATCCAGCAGTATGGCCCCCTCCCATCCCTGCTGAACACAGGTGTGTGTGTGTGTGTGTGTGTGTGTGTGTGTGTGTGTGTGTGTGTGTGTGTGTGTGTGTGTGTGTGTGTGTGTGTGTGTGTGTGTGTGTGTGTGTGTGTGTATAAACATCATCCTGCAGAGCCGGAGAGCCCCCACCATTAGTAGGTGGCATTTTGTATTTGTGCCATTTGTCCCACTGGGTCATATTTCAGTTGGAATATAATATACCATCAGGTCTAAAGTCCAACCAGACTGTTTTTTAAAGTTTATTTCTAATGACTGATTCTTTGTTTGTTTTTTACAATTTGGCTAATGCAAGATAAGGATGTCTTGTTTTTTACTTAACATTTTATTGTCCCATGAATTTTTATATAATAACACAATTGAAAAAACAGTCTAGTAGTCAGTTCTTATTTTATTCCATTCAGCATAAAAGAACAGTGAACAAAACTGCAGTGTTTTTATTTTATTTGATAATATTTTTAGTGTGGTTTTTATTGGCCCGAATGGATCCAGGGGATTTATTGAGTTTCTGGCAGAACTGATTATTACTGATACCATCCAGAAAGTCTGTGGGATAAGATAACTTTATAAGGAAGCACTTTGAAGTGCACACAGATCTCATCTGTTCCATCTCATTCAGCACATTGTGACTCATCACGTTGGATTTAAATTTAAATTTCTGTTCATTAAAATGGACATATCAGGCTTTGCCATCACAGAAGCAGAGCTGGTTTACAGTTACTGCCTTCCCCTGTTGCAAATTATCCGAGGCAAGTCCTGCTTTTATCTTAGTATATCATTTTAATCCTGTGTCTCAGTAGGAATCCTGTAGCAGTGAAGCGTCCCAGCAGTGCAGTGAAGCAGCAGAGAAAGGAGTCCCTAGGTCTGAATCACAGAGGGGGGGGGCCAGGAGGCCGCGGATTGAAACCAGACCGGCCGGGATCGAAAGACGCACGTGGCACAAAGGCCAAAGACGAGAAGGTCAGGCCGCAGTTAATGATTGGTGGTTGAGTGGATGGACACGGTTTTAGAGGAATGAGTTTATAATTTTTTCTTAACAGGCAAAGAAAGGGGCGGTTGATGCACCAGGGGATGTAGAGCTGAAGAAATTTGACGGCACAGGGTATGACAGTAACCTGGTGGACTCACTGGAGAGAGACATCGTGTCCCGTAACCCTAACGTTCACTGGTATGGTAGCACACAGATTCATTTAAACTCCTTTACACTGCAGAGGCTCGTTTCTTGAGCTTTGCTGACTGAATTCTCTCGGTGAACTGCAGGGAGGATATTGCTGATCTGGAAGATGCGAAGAAGCTGCTGAGGGAAGCTGTGGTGTTACCCATGTGGATGCCTGACTTTTTCAAGGGCATTCGCCGCCCCTGGAAGGTACTCGCATATACACACACACACACACACACACACTCACGCTTTCTTACAGACTTGATGACTAAGAAATCCCATAGATCAATAGAGGCAAGCGTTTCATCATTTCACATAGTTCTGTGTTCAAACCTAACTTAAAATGTTGAACCCTGGTAGCTGCTGACATTTGAACACCCAGCTGTGTGGCAGTGAAAGCGTGTAACACAGCAACCATAGTCGTAGTAATGTGACTCCTGCAGCCTGTTTCAACAGCTGCACAGAAATTCTGTCTAAGTCAACACCCTCACACTAGTTTGAAAAGTAGTCGCAGACCATGCTGTTTCACCTGGACCATCATTCAGTTCAGAAGGGTAAACAATGCACTGACGCTTTTATCCAAAGCGACTTACATAAGTGCATTCAACCATGAAGGTTATTTTTGTTTCTGCTCTAGTTTATGTTTTCTTTACTTAGGTGAGGATGGCTGTGTCACACATTCACCAACACCAACAATAGAAAACTTAAATCTTAGCATTAAAGATTTAGTCTCAACAAAGTTGTGTGCTGGTCAGCGTTATCATAAATATAAAGGGGCGTGTTTTCATCATGAATCTCTCGTCTTTCAAATGGTTTCTATGACAACAGTTCATAAGAAATTACTCGCACCCTAACTATCTCCTAACTTAGGTGTCTGGTGCAAATCCCACACTATAATCAAACCAGACTGCATTATTTTGAACCTGGTATGACAGGCAGCTGTTTTTTTCGTACAAACATGAACACAAACGTTTATCCTGTCATACGTTCACAACGTCTTTCGTCAGTGGGCCTCCTCAGCCGCCATACTTCACAGTATCTACATGACTAAATGACCACTTTATTTTTTCTGTAACAGCCTGATTTCTACTTTATCATGTGAGGTCTCCTCCCCTCAGGCCTGTCATGTGTGTGTCAACACTTTTACAGCAGCACAGTGCTCTCTTAGATTTTCAGATATCGGATTTATATAACTATAGAAAATACATGTTTAGTTTTTAATATGTAATTTCATGATTGTTTTCTGGGCACACAGGAAGACTGAAGCTATTAGTTTCATTATAACTGACATTTAGTATAGAGCGCTGGGCTCCTGGTGAGATTCTGGTGAATCTCATCTTAATCCGTTTTTTGTGTTATAAATCTGTCCGCCCCATCCTGCTGGGAATATAAACCGACGTGTATGGATTCGGAGGCAGTAGGGATTACAAGTACATGAAAAAATAAAACATAATCATCATAGCAACACAAAGCAGATGCAGAAATGTCAGACATCAGACGTCTGACTGAAATCAACAGGAGAGATTTGCATCAGAGACCCTGTTTAATTGAATGTGCAAATACATGAACATAACTGTAAATCAGTGCTGCTATTTGATCTCTCTTTCAAACTTTCATGAATCAGTGCTTAAAAACACTGCTTGAATTTTACTTAATCTACCTGCTTTATTTGATTCTATGTTATCTTATCTGATATTATTTTTATTTATTTTATATTTATTTTTATTGTTCATTGTATTGCTGTATTTTATTCTGTTGATGTATTTGAATGGTTTTGTTATGCACCTTGAATTACAACTTTGCAAGAAAGGGACTATGTTAATGAATCTTCGTAATCATTGCCATTTAAATAAAATATACATATATCGGCAGATATATTAGTGTCTGTTTTTTTTTACTCCCTTATATCGCTATTTGCCTTGTCGCCCAAATATCCATATAAGTCATGCTGTAATTAGCAGTGACACTTATGGCTCTCTTTCTATTTACCAGTTAAACAGCAGTAACATGTTTGCTTATTTGCAAGTGATTGTATCAACAGTGTTTGTCACTGAAAATTAAAACACAGAGTAACTGGAGTATGATCAGATCTGTTGATTTTCAGTCACATGGGAGCATGTGACTGAAGCCTTTTCTTGTTCATCAGCCTCGTGCATGTCAGTGCTGCACATCCTTACTCTTTGCACATTCCAAGGTTTTCAGGGTAACTGAAGTGAATACACTTTTCTTACAGCAGCAGGAGATAGTTCAACATGTCTGTCAGTGTTCTGTTAATATAAGTCGTCGCAGTGACTGTAGCTGTGAGTGTTAGAAGTTGTTGTCTGTGTACCTTTGGTCTTGCTCAACAACAGTGTGTTTGTTTCAGGGTGTGTTAATGGTCGGCCCTCCAGGGACGGGGAAGACCATGTTGGCCAAAGCTGTAGCCACAGAATGTGGGACCACTTTCTTCAACGTGTCCTCCTCCACGCTTAGCTCCAAATACAGGGGCGAGTCTGAAAAACTTGTTCGTCTGCTGTTTGAAATGGTAAGTAAATACGGCGTGTACATGTGGATATATGGGAGGTGGAGTGGGTCAACCACAAATCACAGGGTTGGTGGTTCAATCCCCAGCTCTGTCCACATGTCAAAGTGTCCTTGGGCAAGATACTAAACACAAAAGTGTATATGTTTGGGAACTGTTAAATAAGACGTAAATTATAAGAAACTTCAGATAAAAACTTCATTTAAAAAAATTTGATTTGAGTTATTTGCCAAGGGAAAAGTTTCTTTAATAGTTTTTTTTCTTAGGCCAGGTTTTATGCACCAACAACCATCTTCATCGATGAGATTGACTCAATCTGTGGCAGAAGAGGAACATCTGATGAACATGAAGCCAGCCGCAGGGTCAAATCAGAGCTTCTGATCCAGATGGATGGTGAGTGAAATAGAGAAGTGGGAAGGTGAAGCTAATGTATCTTAATTTTAAAAATACTAACAAAATTGCTCAGCAAAACCTGAAATTGTTCTGTCAAGACCTGTGCAACATAGATGCAGTGAAGTCGTTACTGTATATTTTTCAAAGCTCATGTTTGGGAGGAAATCTACTTTTTTTTCACTGAATGAAGGTGTGGGGGGAGCATCGGAGAATGACGACCCCTCTAAGATGGTTATGGTCCTCGCCGCCACCAACTTCCCCTGGGACATTGACGAGGCATTACGACGACGCCTGGAGAAGCGGATCTACATCTCCCTGCCCACAGGTGACCTCATCAGCCTCAGGCCGACAGCAAACTAGAGCAAACTAGAGCAAAGGTCACTGTAGTAAAAGTCACAGAGGCTGTACCCAACAGTGAAGCTAAGATAAGAGTAATTGATATTGATTCACTCTGGGGAAATTTATCAAGAATTGATTTAATTCACTCAGTATTTATAGAGCATTTCTAGGAAAATTATGTTCAGATGTGTCATCGTTATATCTGACAATACTGTTTTTGTGTGTGTGTGTGTGTGTGTGTGTCTGTTCGTTTAGCTCTGGGTCGTGTAGAGCTTCTTAAAATCAACCTGAGGGAGGTGGAGGTGGCTGCTGACGTAGACCTGGACCTCATTGCTGAGAAGATTGAGGGCTACTCAGGAGCAGATATCACCAACGTCTGCAGGTGTGTGTGTGTGTGTGTGTGTGTGTGTGTAAGTGTGTGTGTGTGTGTAAGTGTGTAAGTGTGTGTAATAGTATGTTATACGATCTCTATCTCTGGCTTTCCCAAAGGTCATCCCTGCCCTCTGAATACCAATCAACCAGGTTTCATTGTCTATCACCAATCAGCTTAAACCTGACATAATCACCAGAGTAAAGGCTGCTATTCAGCAAAGACTAAACCCTGATTTCTATACATTTACAAAGAGTCATTACATTCAAAATGATTATTCAATCATCTCTTTCTATTGCCGTCTGTTCTTGTCAGGACTGTAGCGTGTGCATTTCTTAAAGCAGTTACACATACTTACAAAAGCTCATATACCCATTCAGACAGATCAGTAGTGCATGTAGATAACAAATGTTTAGCTTCATGAATCCAATACGACACATTCCATAGAATACAACAGTGAATAATATAAACTGTGAGTGATCATCAGACTATGTTTATGTGCCTTGGTGTTGACATTATTTGTAATAATTGTCTTAGTTTAAACATTTTCTCTGTTACCGTCTTGTCCATGGCGTAGGCGTCCTTTCTCCTGTAGCTATGCTGAGAATGGCAGGTATTTTAAGTTGCCAGAGTTGTCTCTGCTCATCTCAGCAATGGCTTTTTTGTTTTGTTGACCTTGGATGTGTGTGTATCATCTACATACAGCATGTAGCCTGCAGGATTTATTCACAGCGTAAACTCATCCCCCTTGACAGGAGAAAAACTCTTCAAATGTGGAATTCAAAACAGAAGAAATTCTACGTGACGTGTTTTATTCAGTGAACTTGTTCCATGTGCGTATAGTAACAGTCATCTGTCTGCTGCTCCCGTCTTTCCACGTATAACAGGGATGCATCCATGATGGCAATGCGTCGTCGCATCCAAGGTCTGAGCCCTGAGGAGATCAGAGCTTTGTCCAAAGAAGAGCTGCAGATGCCTGTGACTATGGAAGACTTCACCCTCACGCTCAAGAAGATCTCCAAGTCCGTCTCTGCTACCGACCTGGAAAAATATGATTCCTGGATGGCTGAGTTTGGGTCAGTGTAGACAACAGTACCAGTGAGACCCAGAGGGACCAGCACCTTAAAAGGAGGACTCATAGTTTTGAAAATGATGAAGAGCACGGACTTAGGAGTGTATACAGAGCCGAGGGAACTGTAGCACGTGAACCAGGCGGCACATCAGGGATCAAGAAAACACATAGGCTCAAGTTCACATCAGATGACTGGTGCCTTTGGTGATGTGAACTTTCAGTGGCTTCACGCTTCTCCTCGCTTTTCCTTCATGTCCGTGTGGTGAGCGTCAATCATCCAGCTGCTGACTGATTTAAGTGACCTGAGGAAGAATGAGGTGAACTTTTCTCACAATGGGAAATTTTAGTGTGTAACTAATAATAGACACAGGTAGACCAGGGAATGCACACTAGTTTCAATTAGATATCAGGCCTCATGCAAGAATTCAGATTCTCAGCCTAAACCTCTTACTTTTTACCTACTATTTATTAGTGTGGTGAGTTTGTTGCAGATTCAAATAAACATCCAAATCTCATGAGGGGATTGTTGGGCCTTGGCGGAGGTCTTTGCAGAATTTTCATACAAGTGTTCACCAAACTCTCTCTGGCTTGACAAATTTATCACAAATGGCAAAATTCCAAAAGATGAATTCCAGCTGTCCAATTGGACAATCACTGCTTTTATATTTGCTGAATTCCTGTCCCAATTCTCCTCCATTTGTGGGTACGTTTCACAAAATATTAGCAAAGAGTGAAAACTGCAGATTTATCGGTATAAGTTTATTGTAGGAGAATAGAACCTCTTAAAGGAAACTCTTAGAAAATCTTAAAGGGTCAGTGTGTAGAATTTAGTGACATCTAGTGGTGAAGTTGCATGATGCAGCTGAATATCCAACACATTACATTACATTTCATTTAGCTGACGCTTTTATCCAAAGCGACTTACAATAAGTGCATTCAACCACGAGGGTACAAACCCAGAACCACAACAATCACCTTACTCTCCTCTTCCGAACATTACAGAGAACCTGTGGTAACTTTCAGTTGGCATAAAATCTCAAAAGGTTTAAGTTTTTCCATTATGGGCTACTGTAAAAAAACATGGCAGCCTCCTTAGAGGAACCGCTCCTGATGTAAATATAGAGTATTAAGATATAAAGGGTATATTGGGTAAAAAAAAAAAATGAAGAAGAAACACACTAGTGAAAACATCACTAGGATTATTTTATGTTCAATTTCTGCCCTTAGATCCCTTTCACCTAAATCTTACACACTGGACCTTTTTTAGAGAAAATTCTGCTTAAATCTTAAATGACTGTGATTCAACTCTGTCAGCTTCTTGTGATTCTTGCATGAGGCCCATTGTCTGTATGTTCAAGCACTTTCAATGTACCTCCTTGTGGAGCTCATGTATTTACTACTGACTGAACACACTTGAAGAACCACGATGTCTGTTGTGAGGTGAGAGATTGTGTTTGTGTTTTCATGTATTTTTTTTTTTTTATCTATTTCAGTTTTATTTCAATTGAAACAAACAAATGTAGTCAAACTAAAAAAGAGAACGACCACATGGATTGTGTATTAAATGATGCAGACAATTAATCCTCATCTATATGTAATGGTTCCTGTTTTATATGTAGTCTATTAAATATCCCTAAACTCAGTCAGGTTTTGTTTTGTATTGACCAAGTGTTGATTGAGTTGAATAATTAGATGAATACATTGTGAACTAATGGTGAACTCAATCTATACTCGATGGTTGTTTTATTGTTCTCCCCTGTTCCAAACGTTTACAGCATTCTGCTTCAGGGCACTAAAAGCTCTATTCAGTGTATAATTTGCATTGTCTTTTATTTTAATACCAAAAAATAAACTTTACCTTTAATCTTTCATGATTCTTAACACACCTTTTGGTTTTGAATTTCTGTATTTAATCACTGTCTCCATTAACCATTGAATATTTTTGCAGTGTGACCAAATGTGAAGCTAAGAAACAAAAAAGTGTTTTTGCAGAAAAGATATCAACCCACAATAGCACATATTGTTTTAACCTAACGTATCCTGGTGTCTCCTGTCTACTAAAGAAAGATGTGATAACCAACTTGTTCTCTTGTTTTTGAGGAAGAGGCATTTCTATAATCTTCTATTAGCTTACAGAAATAATGGAAACACACTTGCAGATGATGTCCCATTTTCAGAGAAACTCCCTGTTACCATCCAAATGACTCCTGTTGGTCTTTGAACCTCATTTTTTGAGTCAATGCGATAAATAATTTCATGAACCGTGATATCAGACAGTCTTTTTCACAAGTAGATCTTTCAAAGCGTCCTCAGTGTATGTAATAAAAACATTTGCTCACAGTCTTCTTTGCTGTTCTGTGTTTGTTATATACTCCAGCATATTGACCCAGCAACAGCAAGAGTCTGTAGTTCCATATTTGATCGGATGAAATTTTTGTCTGATTTAATTTCATCCGTGTGAAAAATTAAAGAGTGTTTCAGATGATATAATGGGAACATGTTGCACAATATATAAACTAAGAACTGTTTCCACTGTAAGCCTCCGCATCATCCATGGGTCTGCACCTGTGCCTGCGAGGAGGGGTGGACTTTGGCTCCACGATAAAGACTTATGGAGGAATGGTGTACGCACCAGCAACTTCAGCATGCACTAACAGAGCGTGGCATGGAAGCTTCTCCATACTCAGGACCGCAAAGGGGGAGAGAAGTGGACGCTGGGGTGAGCCTGTCTTGACGGCTAGTGAGTATTTATAGGGGTTACAGGAGCTGTAATAGGCCACATATGCAGGAGCCATTGTACTTCTGCTGCTGTGACACTTACGTTTCTGTGTGGTTGGATCAATGAAGCTGATCTTATCTTAAACAATCAATGAAGCCCTCTTTAATTAAGAATTAGGCCTGTATCATTCAGGGGTAGATTGATATTCTTTAAATTGAAATTGAGTGCTGCACTTATATATAAAAATAAGGTTGGTCTAATCCAAAGAAATCTTTTGTTACCAGAGAAACGCTGAAAGTGTTGCAACCGTCCCCACTCCACCCTATATTTCAAGTTTAGTCTACGGAAGCCTATTTGTACAGGTGAAAGAAAAAAAGATGAATGCAAAGTTGCAAAATTTTAGATAGTGAGTCACACTTAGTCATTATTCTGAGATACGAAGTGATTCATTTGAGAATGTTTCTCATTGTAATGCCTTCCAGCATTTTCATTTGTTTTAACAAAGCGCTAGAAATGGGCTTCCATGTAGATGTGTGTTGCAACTGACTGCAGGAACAGCAACAACAAAAATAACTCTAATAACAATAATAATAATAATAATAATAATAATAAACGCCCTCTAAAACCAGAAGTACTTCACAAAATGAAAAAAACAAGTGCAAAGATAGCAGATCATAGAAAAGCCAGATCATAAAACAGAGCAGATAAAAGAACAACATTAAAACATAATACACACATGTATCTTTATGTCTGTGGCTCTGATTCATATTATCACATCGCCCAGGGAGGTTATTATCAGTATCATTATGTGTTATCACTGATGATGATGATGATGATGAAGATGAAGATGATGATGATGCTGCGTTGCTCCAGTGACGCCGTGTGGCTGCATCAGCGCGTGGTTGCAACGCGACAGCTCGCGCGGAGACGTGTTTCTCTTCTTCTTCTTCTTCCTCCTCCACCTCCTCCTCCTCCTCCTCCTCCTCCTCTGCTGCTGTTATTATCACACTGGTTCCACAATGGAGACCAAACCGGTCATCACCTGCCTTAAAACCCTCCTCATCGTCTACTCCTTCGTCTTCTGGGTACGTAGCATTTCTCTGTGTCTCTCTCTGCCGGAGCCTCCCTGCACAAAACAAGCGCTGTGGTCTTTTGCGGTGCGTGATGAAGGGTTGGACGGATCCAGCATCACCGACGGATTCATCGTGTTGTTCGGGGACAAACGCGAAATGATCGACGGGTCTCGCCCAACGACGCAGCGTTTAGTGCGCGCGCGCGCGTGTGTGTGTATTGTGATCGTGGTGTGTTATGTAAGTTGCGTTTAGGTTGCACATATGTTGTCTGCTGGGCGTCAGTGGTGTCGGTGCATTGCACACACACACACGCACACACGCACCCACACTCAGCATCATGGTCGGTGTCAGTGAGGAGCTGGAGGATGTTAAAATCCAAAATGTCTGATAAGATCAACACGAAAGACCTGATCTGTTTGATAAAAGCATTTAGAACCATTTACTCAAACACAGACTGAACATGTCGGGTCGTTTCATACATCCTGAAAGGCACATTGTATCCTCTGTATATACTCATATATAGATGTTGTCAAAATGTAACAAAAATAGTTATAACAGTATCTACCAATACATTTTAGGTGGTTTCTATACATTCTTAAAGGGACATTACACCTGTAGTATATAGGCTACTCCCTTATAGATTTTGTCAAAATGTAACAAAAATACTTGCTGATCATCAGGTGTTAATGTGCCCACATGTATATAAAGAATATTACATATTTATCATAATTATGAATATAATTTATGGACATATAGCCCAGCCCAATACCAATTTACCAATTTTATCAATATCTATTCATACACTTACTCAAGTGCTACAGTACAATTTTACGGTCCTTGAACTTTATTGGCGTATTCCACTGTATGTTAATTCTGCTTCACCACATCTCAAAAAATAATGTTACAGTTTTGAACATTCTAACATTAAATTGGACAAACCCAGCTCATAAAATATGAATAAGCCTATTCATTGTTAAAAAAGAAACCCCACCCAACTGTAAATGAATAATTTATCTTCCTGGCCACAAGCTTTAAATGAAAATGCTGCTCACATATTAATGCCCACGTAATAAACATCAAATGTATATATGTAATATTTGGCTCTTTATAAGTAAATATAAATATAAGCCTATATACTATATCACTATAGCACTATACTTTTTGATATTTTGATTTCATTCTGATGTATGATGATTTCAAAGCATTGGAGTTGTACTTCATATTGGTGTTAAATATGATTGAGGGTAGCTGCAGCTCATAAAAGTAAATGATTAGAAAATGGTTAAAAAGGTGAACATCACAGTTTAAGTTGACTTTTGTGTCTTTTTCTAATTGTGACCAACTGTCTTAAAACCCAATGATGTTCAGTTAAATATAATGTAAGAGCTGGAAGCAGAGATGCTTTGGTTGTTTTGCTGGATAAATGATATTGACTTGATTATTTCAGCTCTTGCTTTTGAAACCAGTCTAAATAACTTCAGTTTCAATCAAATATACTTTATTGTCCTATAGGGAAATTTGTCTTGGGCCAAAGTGCTACAGCAGCTGCAGAACAGTACATTGTACAACAAACAACAACAACAGAAAACAGTACACAAGGACATATCATGCAAGACCCAGAATAATAATGCAGAATAAAAGTGAGTTTAATATTGCACCTGCCCTAAAAACACTTAAAAGGATAAAACACTAACAGGATATAACAAGATAAGCAAGATAAAAAACTGAAACTGGCATTAGCACTTAAAAACCAAAGTGTAAAATGTGCCATAACCACTGTTATTGAGATAAATGATGGAAGTGTGATAGACGTTGGGATGAATGAGAGCATGAGACGGTTGGTTTCACACTTATAGGCTCTGTAACGTCTACCTGAAGGTAACCGGTCAAATTCTGGGAACGGTATGTGTGCCGGTCCATTAAAGATCCTGTGTGCCAGTCCGACCACAGAACCTTCGTAGATGGTCTGAAGGGAAGCATAGTCCTTTCTGCCCATCACCTTCGTAGCCATTTTTTACTATGCTCTCAATTCTGGATTTGAGGTGGACTGTGAAAGTGCCAAACCATGGAGCCATTCCATATCTCATTATGCTTTCAAGCACCGCAGCATAAAATATCGACATGACGTCGGTGTTCACCCCGAACAGTCTAAGCCTGCGTAGGAAGTGCAGCCTTTGAGCTAACTTCCCACGCAGAAAGTCGACATGGGCAATCCATTTCAGATTACAGTCCAGCTGTAGGCCCAGATATTTAAAAGTGCCAACCTGCTCCATAACTTTGTCTTTGGTCATGGACTCTCACCTGTTTGTGGTCAAATATCAATATCAAACATCACTAAATTAGATGATGACTGTCACACCAGTCTTTAAAGGTTTAAATCTCATCCAAGTACATTGCAGGGCAGTCATCAAGCTTAAAATCACTGTATCATCAAATTTGTATGGCTGCTCCTGCATTCGTTACTGTACAGTGTGTAGAGGAAAGGAGAGCTCATGCAGCCTTGTGGTTCACCTGTGCTACAGTATTTGTCCCTGGAAATTGAGCTATTTACCTTCATGGGCTGGGATCTGTTGGTTAGTAAAGAATAGCACCATTTTATGATGAAAGGATTTACGTGCATGTCGTTTAACATCTGGACCAGTAGGTAAGGTTGGACAGTGTTAAAAGCTGAAGAGAAGTCTCCAAATAGGACCTGAGCATAACTCTTGGGGTTCTCTAAATGCTTACTGACTAGATGCGTCACACTTGCGACTGCAACCTCCGTGCTCCGCCCCTGTCTGTAGGCAAATTGGAGGGGGTCCAAACTTGAAACAACATCCGGATATGATGTTTTTGGTACTGGAGTGATAATAGATTTCTTCCAAAGCGCAGGGACAGTGTGACTTTACAGGGATTGTCGGAAGATAGGACACCAAGCAGCAGTGAGTTCCAATGCACAGCTCTTTAGGAGGATGGCAGGCAGGCCATCAGGACCTGTAGATTTCTTATAACAGACTCTGCTAAAGACACAATGTACCTGCTGTGTTCGATTATCAGACAGTGGGAAGCATCAGGGGCGGTTATAGCGTCTAAGCCCTCAGCCCCCTTCTGAGAGAGGTCCCGAGTCTCACACCTGAGGAAAAAGTAATTTAGTTCATCAGCTCTGCCTTGATCGTGTTTACTGTTTGTTGACATTGAATTTAGAGACTGGGGTTTGTGATGGTGTCGTATTATCCAACAATGTATCGATATTAGAGCATATTTTCAGTTGTAAATTGATCATTCAATCTATAGGAAATAAAAAGAATATGTAGATCAAAATTTCCTTCAGCCTTAGCTGACATCTTTCAATTACATATTTTGTTTGTCCAAAGGCCCAGAAATAAAGATGTTTAGTTTTCCACAATCTAAGAAACATATTTGAGAAGCAAAGATCCAGAGAATTGTGGGTATTTGTCCTTGGTGATCAAAATAGTTCACAGTGTTTCTAATATTTTGTCAATTCAAATACAAGAGCTTGAATTTATATAAAGCTGCATTCACAATACCAGCCAAGCATTCGGCTCATTTGAAGAAGGAATTCTGCCTTTTCACTGTAATTAAAGCTCCTGACCTCAGGATTGCAGATCACTCAGAATCATCCCAGCTACTCAAACCAAATCAATTTAGTCGAGACTGCTTCCAATTGTGGGATTAAATACTTTGAGATAAACAAGAGCGTTTCCCCGTCGTTTCCAGGTGCTTTTGTTTAGCTTTTACCAGTTGAATCTGCAAATATGATCAAGCAACTATATAATACTATGATCCACATATTAGCCGAGTATACCACAACACCAAGTGACTGAATTTATTATGTTATTGGCCGTAATTTGTGACCACAGCCGTACGTTATAGGCTCATTCCTGTGTGTTTTCTGATAGCTGCCAGAAATAGCTGGGGTAGATTATCTAATAAGAACACGTGGAAGCGGTTTATCTGTCTATAACGTGTTTAGGATCTGAAGAGGGCTTTCTCTGCTTTCATGGAGAAAATAGCCTCAATGCTGATGCTTTTCATGAGGAGAAAAACTGATTTAACTTGCTTTTAGTTTAGATCTGTAGCCACGAAGGCTCAAAAAGCCGAGCTGTGCTGCTCTGCAGACATGTGCCGGTGTCACAGATACCAGCTTTTATATTTAGTCCGGATTGAATGGTCTTGTCGCTCGCCCTAACGTCTGCAGCATCAGGTTTCAGATGTCTGAAGAGCACAAGTGTCTCATAGGTCAGTGGCTCTCTTCAGGCCCGAGGCTGAAGCATGGAGAGGGCACTGGCAGTGGCACTGAGTTCGAAGCGGGGAGACGTGCCTCAATGTCAGGCCTCGGTTTCACTGTCATCAGCTTGTCTTGGCAAATAATGTCTGTGTAGCTGTAGTTTAACGCGCAGGACGGGGAAAATGCGGAGCAGGTGGCGGAGTCTGTGCGGTGGCCTCGCCGGCATATTTTGTCATAACACCTTCTGTTTCTTTATTAGGCCGGGGGGGGGGGGGGGAGCGACCTGTTTTAAACTCTGTGCTGTAACCAGGGTGGCCGGGCCAGGCGTTGAATTTCAAACAAAACATGCAGATGGAGGAGGAGTGTGTGTGTGTGGGGGGGGGCCGTTGCTGTTTGGAATTCAGCAACGGGCATGAATTCTAGATGACTCGTCTCTGCTCCTTGGACTTGATTTCCCCATTGGCTTTAAAATGAACACTTAAGCATCGACAATTGAGAAGATGGGTCTTTATTTGTATGTGGCAGCAGCTGTTAGGGGGGGAGAGACATTTTGTCGCTGGGGATGTCAGCCATAAACGGTGAGTGCATCGTCATCAAGAGGACGAATGCTGGAAATGACTCAGGCTGTGAGCAACTCTGTTCACGGAAAGAGTAGATGTCATTAGTGACAATAGAAGTGAGAACAAGTTGTAGCTGTGGCGAACCGTGTAACACAGCAGCCACAGTCTTTGACCATGTATTCCGTGTTGTTGCCATGTTTTATTTTCTATTTTAAAAGAGGGAAAAGAAGAACATTTTCTGCTAGAACGCCTACGTGGGCATTTTCAACCGAGAGACAGAGCAACAATAATAGCTACAGCACCAACTACTGAATACATAATAAGACCTACAGTATATACATATATCATATATATATTGTCTGGTTGCATTAGACATTCATTCGATTCTCTGCACACAAATTAGTGAATAAGTACATCCATCTATATATATTCCACTTGTCCTTCGAGGGTCACAGGGGAGCTGGAGCTAATCCCAGTTGACAGCGAGAGGTGGGATACACCGTGTACAGGTCACCAGCATATCACAGGGCCAACTCACACCTACGCTGAATTTATGGGCAGTTAGTAGCACCCGGAGAACAAGCAAACTCCAACAGAACCAAGAAACTTCTTCCTGTGAGGAGACAGCTTTAACCACTGCACTACAGGTTTAGCCATGTGCACGTTCTCTAACCATTGTCACTGTAATTAGGTCTAAAAGAAAATAAAAAACGTACAGCTTCATTTAAGACGTCAAACCAAAATGAAAACACAACAACAGGCAGCGAACAGGCAGCTGGAGGCTGGTGAGTGCCCACTCTGCCAATGGGGGAAAGTGTGAATGTTGTTAACACAGTCATCAACCTGCAGAGGCTGGTTGAAGCTGTAATCAGAGACGGAACACAGCAGCCTAACTTTATACAAAGAAATATTTTTGTATGGTTGTTAATCGCTTCTGTATTAATGTCATTTTTTCGTAACATGACCGACAGGCTTGAGGACATCGTGGTCCAATAGAGCTCAGCAGCGTGTTTCCGAAAGTGAAAATCCCATTCATTATGTGAATAGAGATTTTGTCTATCAGCCGTAATATTTTCCTACCATCCAAGGTACAGTAGACTTACCACAAGCTACGAGATTGTGAAATGATGCTTTACGCTCCTGGAGAGGCCACAAGTCTGCCTGATATCAACTGTGTTTACACAAAACGTATTTTATTCACGGAAATGAGAAGTACTATACTACCCACAGTCCTCAGGTGTAATAGCTCCGTCTGTGATCGGTGGAGCTGTTTGTTACCATGGAAATGTTCATGTCGGCTTTGATTGTTCAGGGTTACATAACGTTTACCACAAGGCAACCGAGATTTCTCTTTTGAACGTTTAAAAAAAAATCACTACGACAAGGTTGAATTCAAAAAGAAGGGACTGGAAGTTGCTAGATCATTCGCAATGGTTTATGGGATGCGTAGTTCCGTCATTCGTGAAAATAATTTGTACCTTTGCCTTTTACCTTTTACCTTTTCCAATATTGTTTGGTTCTTATATGGATTTTCTGAATCACCAATGGAAATTTGCATTTGGAACCAGAGACGTTCTATAAGTGGGCGGCCACTGTTGCTAAGAGGGAACTTTTCTTCTCAATTCTCAGTTCACTTTCTGCTGAGAGAAAGCCGAGTGTATTCTTCTCATCAGTTTTCAGGGTGCACAGAGACATTTTGTGCCGAACGCTCCCTCTCTCTATTCAGAGGGCCTGGCAGCAGGACGGCGAGCGGCCCCCTCTTGGAAGGAAAGCGGGTTAGGAGGATGAGTTGGCCCTCGCTCGAGTCGGATCGTCAACAGCCGTTCCCACACCCCGCTCCCTTTCCGATACCAGTGAGACATACCCAGCTGAGACACACGCTGCTTCAGCTGCCTCGTACAGCACGCTCTTTTATCTGCGGCCTTCATTTGAAATGCAAAGAGATGCGCAACAGGAGGAAGCGTCTCGCCTCGCATCAAAGAGCTTCTATGATTTGTCCCCTTTCTTTTTTGTCTCTCTCTCTCTCTGTATATGTGTGAGTGCAGGCACATTCATAAAGCAGGTGATCACTATCCCCATACTACAGATACATTTGTGTATTCTGTCTCCAGTCTCCACCTCCTTACTCTAATTGCTCTTTTCTTGTTCCACCTTGATCCTTTTTCTCCTCCTCCCACTCGGTACGCTGCTAAAACAGATCTATTGTAATAAGTGCAGAAATAAGGGCCTGTTCCCTGCTTTCATTTTGTTCCTCTCTCTCTCTGTTTTCTCCTTCTTTCTGCCCTCTAGATAACAGGAGCCATCCTGTTGGCCGTGGGAGTATGGGGGAAGTTGATGCTTGGCCCGTACATCTCCCTGATAGCCGACAACTCCACCAACGCCCCGTATGTCCTCATTGGCACCGGCACCGTCATCATCGTCTTCGGCCTGTTCGGATGCTTCGCCACCTGCAGAGGAAGCCCATGGATGCTGAAGCTGGTGAGAGACGGGGGTGTAGTGATATGTCGCAGAGAGAGAGAGAGGTGTGTTGTATGTGCTGATTAATTAGCCTCAGGTCGCACGATAAAGGGAATAATGGTTGACCTCTATTACGTGCAGGGGGATCAGAAATCCAATAGATTCTGCAGGGCACATTGGTCTGTTAACGGTGGACAAGTGTGTGTGTGTGTGTGCAAGCTTATGTAAATGATAAACACCTGAAGCAGAAAGTATTGATGCAATCTATCCAAATCTTACTCTTCCTTCCTCTCTCTCTTTAGTACGCCATGTTTCTGTCGCTCGTCTTCCTCGCCGAGTTGGTGGCCGGGATCTCTGGATTTGTGTTTCGCCATGAGGTCAGCGAGCAGTGCACCATATTACATCCTTATATGTCTATAACACACAAAACATGAAAGCATTATCATGCTGTTAACATGTGTTATTTTGTGCATATGTCGGCCTGCTGCAGATAAAGGGAACCTTTCACAGGACGTACAATGACGCAGTCCTGAACTACAATGCTGAGGACGAGGCGAGCCGCGCTGTGGACAACTTGCAGCACAAGGTAAGTTGCTGATGTCAATGTGGTACAACAGCCAATAAATACAATTTTAAGTGAGCGAGGTCTTGAAGTGTGGTTCTGGGGAGCAGAGCAGGCAGGTGAGCAGAGTTTGACAGTGTTCAGATTCGAGAGCGGGACTGACAGGTTAGCGGAAGATTGATTCTGATCCGGGGGTCAGGGTTAGAGAGACGGAGGAAAAACTGGACGTAGCCAAGCCGGCGAGCAGATGGATGTTGGACCTGAGGCTCAGGCTGACAGGTATTAGTACAAACAGTACAAAAGCAGCATATTAAAGTTTTCAAAATGGTACAAGTAGAGATTGTCCATAGCGTTTCTGAAGGTGACAGAGTTGTGTTGAATGAGTCGGGGGTAATGCTGCCTTCTAATGGAACTTGTGAGCTTGCTAGACCATAGCAGCATGGATGCTAATATTAACTTTGTCTAGAAACCACAGAGGCTAACAATATAGCAAACTAGCAGTTGGGTAACGTAATGAAAGAAATGGAATGGTTTAGGCTGTTGGAACCATAACATTATCCTAATTTTCCAAAACTATACGACTAATATCACTATATATGAGCTTATCATCCAACAACAACTTTACTTCCAGCAACTGGAGAATTCAGAGCTTTCAGAAAAAAATCCGAGGTCAGAGTTCGTAAAAGCAATAAGAGTGTGACGTTTATTTGGACATGGGAAACATGGCCCCATTCCAAGGCAGCATAAGTAAAGTAGCAGGCTTGTGGAGCCGATCGCAGGGTGAATCTCTGCTGGGCAGGTGAGTTGGCAGAAAGCGGTAGATGTTGGCAGGACGATGCCCAGCAGGAACGCACACAAAAGACACACTCAGACAAGAACAGGGACAAACAACACACACAAGGGCAACAAAAACACACACAGTGGAAAACATGAATTAGAGTTTTGGATCGAATGGGGTTTAGTCTGAGTGCCACAGACAAGGACGACAATTGAGAGTGTTGCACATCGTTGGTTGTGATTCTTGCAAAGGTTTTGTTCTCAAACAACAAAAATGTAGAATGAGTCCATGAATTCTAATCTGCTCTCGATCTTCTGTCGGTTTTCAGCTGCGCTGCTGCGGAGTGTATAACTACACCAGCTGGTTGGCCAGTGTGTATTATCCCTCCAACGGTATTCCTGCCAGCTGCTGCTTTAACTCCTCCGACTGCAACCCAGAAGACCTCCGCAACGCAACCATAGCCCCGAACAAGGTCTTCAACCAGGTCAGTGTGGTGCTTTTCTATTTCCTTGACTTTCTGCTGTTTCAGTGCTATAAAGCCCATGAATGCGCGTCTCATCTGTCGTCCTCATTCAATTTTTCACACCACCTCCCTCATCCATTCTCTAACAAATGTCTCAGATAATCTCCCAGATACCCATCTTACCCCTAACGTGCACCTATAACATGTCCCTGTACCCGGTTCAAACTAACCTGCCCCCTGTCTTTCAGGGCTGCTATGAGCTGGTCACTTCATTCATGGAAACCAACATGGCCATTATTGCAGGAGTGACGTTTGGGATCGCCTTCTCACAGGTAACAGTTAACAAAAGGTCTTTTCTCTGCTGTACAAATAAAAGGTGGCTTGTGTGTTGTGAAGTGTAAATAGATCTTCAATATGATCCAAATTAGAGATGTAATTACTCACAACAAGCAAGGCGGTTGCTAAGGAGATCAACAGACAGAGGTAATGTTGCGTTTTGTGCTGACAGATGTGATTTGACGGGAAATTACTGACTAACTTGACTGGAAAATTGTAAGAAACGTGAAGTAGTATACTTTGCAAGGAATAGACATCTTTATTCATTGTTTGTTTAAATTTAACGTTATTGTTTATCTGTATTGTCTTCATTATATCGTTATGTATTGCAGAAAAGCAGATACTAACAGGACAGAATAGACTATACGGGAAATGGAGTCTTCTATAAAACGTCAATTGTACTTTTTCTACCCTTTTAACCCCTTTTCTATGTATCTTTCAGCTGATTGGCATGTTGCTGGCCTGCTGTCTGTCCAGGATCATCACAGCCAATCAGTATGAGATGGTCTAGCTGACATGACATGGCAGGTAAAGAAACACGAAGAGACACGAGCAACCACACGCGTTTAGAGTTAAAGCTGCTGCAATCAATATTTTCATAATGAGCAACTAAATCTCTCTATACAATGTGACGGGGGTGACTTACATAGTTATTATCACCAACTCCACAATTCCACTCATCTCTGTGGAGCATTTTAGCACCTTTCAGCATTTTATTTTGTTAGCAACTAGCTAGTGAACATAAAGGAGCTTTTAGCTGCTAAAGTGACAAGTATTTAAATATTCAATATTTAATACTTGGTGGAGAACAAAGCGGAGCAAAAGGGACAGTGAATATCAAGCCTATGTTCGTCACACTACTCCAAATACATGATATAAATAAATATAAAAATTAATACTTTCTATATGTGAACGTGGTGTTTTTGCTGCTTCTTCTCAAGTGTCCATAAAAACATTACATACATTAATATTATTTGTTTTGTCTTTATCTTTTTAGCGCAATGAAGGAAATATATGTGTTACTCATAGTAATTATCAGCAACTCCTCATTTCCAGTCATCTCTATGGAGCTTGAGCACCTTTCAGCACATTGTTTCGATTTTTTGAATTTTGGTTCACTCTCACCGCTCCGGGCAGCTGGTTTCACCTCCTTGCACGTCTTCTGCTTGACACCACACAACAAATAAACACAGTTAGCAACTAGCTTGTGAACATAAAGACGCATTTAGCAGCTGAAGAGACAGTTATAACAAAGCAGAGCAAAAATGTTATCGGATATCCGGCTTATGCATGTCACATGGCCAGAAACACCACTACATATACATACAAATGTTTTTTATTTGTGAACAATTCTTCCATAACACCTCTCTCAGTTGATAATATGTGAATGTTTCAGCTTATGTTGCTTCTTCCCAAGTGGCCAAAAAAGAAAAATGTAAACTCTCCTCTTTGTGTTTTCATCTTTTTAGGGAGATGAAGAGAAGAAGCAACAACGACGCTCGACACACGACAAGAGTAAATTCCCCGAAACACTCTCACACGTCTGAATTGGAATTTACGTCCCTCCGTCTCTCTGCCTGTGATCTTAATGTAATATCTTTATGTATCTTATTGTAAAGCACCATTCCTTGACTCACTGCTGTTGCATCAACGCTTTCTGCATCACACACCGCTCTGCTGCTTGATGTTTATAGTTGCTCATTAGCACATATCTTAGATCGGCACGGCCCACATCGAGCAGGTAGACCAGACCTGTCTCGAGGTCGACGGCGGTGTTGGTCTCAGAAACATGACCGGGTGCTACTTGGCTCTTCAGTTGGACGCAGCATGCTCGACCGATCGCCACCAGAAGACCGCCACACATCTTTGTACAGAATGACATGACTAAAGCTTGAAGTAATACTTTAATAGATTGGTTTAGTTTTGCATTTGCCTTTGCTATCGCTCACCATTGTATATTCCTGCGGTTGTGACATTTTGTGAACCAATTATGTGTACTGAGGATGATATTTTAATAAGAAAATTGACAACTGAAAGAAGAGGGGGAGCTTTTAGAGAGTATTTTTTATCTGTAGATATGTTTTTGACCCGAGTATTTAATTTAACTTAAAGGCGCAGTAGGAGATAAGTTATAATTGTAATTCAGTATTTTTAGTTAAATCTTAAGAACAAGAAATGTGAATATTTGCTGTTAAACGCCCACATTAACTTAAAATAACAATAAATATTACTTGATTTTGCAGCTTTTTAACACACTTTTAATTATGTTTAATATCAATTAATTAGTTTTAATAGGAAGAGAAATATATTCATATATAGGAAATGTGAAGGCCCCGTCACACCAGACACTGACAACCTCACAAGAACACGACTTCACACAGTGACAGTTTATGCATAAGCATGGGATTTGTACCATCAACCCTTGTCTTATAAGTGACAAACTAACTAAAAGTGGACTGAGAAATTCAGCTACAACAGACATGTTTGACTTGTCGGTGTTGGAACGTTTACAGGTGTAAACTAGAAGAGCCCAGGGCCCAACAGCCCCTTTAATTCAATCAAGCTGCACCAAAATTCACACACTCAAAGATATCAGTTCCCCGAATGTGCCTGCTTCCCTCGAAATTCAGGAATTATTCCCTGGGGAAATTGAAAGTGAAAGTGAAAATAATCAATCCTGGATTCATCCTCTGATCCAGATCAGCACCAAAATGGAATGGGTTCTTTCCTGACCCCCAACCACATCGTTCCACCACGTTTAGAGGAAATCTGTTCAGTTGTTTTTTGGTGTTATCTTGCATACAACCCAATAAACGGACAGGGGTGAAAACATAACCTCATTAGCAGAGGTAATGCAATTTATCATGGCGCCATTAACCAAGGCGCTATTACTATTAAGTGTCCCAATAGTGAGTGGGCATGGACGGTACGAGGACCATGAAACTGCCTCACCTAAATCAAACGCTGCCGTTATTTATGTCATTAAGTTCATCTGCTTTGACAAGTCAAAATATCTGCCATTAAAATGAACTACAGCTCTTTATACTCTTAACTCCCTAAAAGACCAGTTATCAGCTGTCAAGACGACTTTCCATTGGTCAAGGACAAAATTGACGTGTCAAGGCTAAACAAAGTGGAATTTGACGTGAAGTATTTGCACGGATTTGACATTAAGTAGTTTCAAATGCTGGTGTGACAGGGCTCTGAATCATGCCTCTAACACCCAATTACCTTTAAAGCGTCAGTGAGCATCAAACAGCATCATTTGGATGAGGCCTGAACGCGTCTCAAGCTTAAAAAACAGCAGAACACGCAAAGGTGGATCGAAAAGCATCGAGGAGGCGACGTCCGAGATTCGCGGGATTTCAACAGTGTTCATCCAGTATTTACAGTATTCTATGTAGTGCATCAACATGCCTCCATCACCACCACCATCTGTAGATATGTATTGGAAATGTACTTTGTATAATGAAATGTTTCTCATTCTGATATGCTAATTATGTAAATGTCGTGTCAAGAGTTTTGATTCCACACAGTTTGTGATGTTAATCTGTATTTGTTTGATAGTTTATAGGAAACTTGCACCTAAAAATACAACAACTTGTGGCCAATGTTTTGACAGTAACATGTAATCGTTTGAATTCAGCTGTATATTTATTCTGATTTGATTGGCATTAAGTTTACAGGATCACCGAGAGATTTTTTATCGCTCTTTCAATATGTGTGTGTGTGTGTGTGTGTGTGTCTGTGTGAGGATGACCCTTCTGACCTGGTGTTGGCGTGCGTCTCGGGTGATCTGATCACAAGTGCACGAGTCTAATTTAAGCATTTGAGATCAGATCGCTCAGAGCACACTCGGAGGTGGTGTGGGATGCACGTGGCCACAGTGTTTTTGCCTGCGTGAATGCAAATGCATCCTGGAACACACTGAAAGGATCATCGAGTCAGCTGACGTCCTCTGGCTCTTCCTCTCCTCGTCTGAAACACACTGACGATGGAGCAAATTGTATAGTCGGCTAAAAAAAACTACATTATTTGATCTTTGCAAACAGAAATTACAGAAGCTACATGTTTATTAGGTCCGATCAGTAAGTCCAGACACCTCCTGATGCCAGGTGTGAAACGACGTGGATCAGATGACCTGAGACAGATGTTAAAATCCAGTTTGTGTGTTTGTGTGAGAGAGCGTCTTGATTTTGTGGATCCTGCCGTGTTCAGTTTTGGTCAGTATTTGGTTGTGGCTTCTAAACAAAACAAAAACCTTGTTGCTTTTAAAGCTGTAAATTTATTTAGTGAATGTATGTTTTCCTGACTCCACTCTGAAACTTATTTTTCCTTCCTCGAGCTGATATTGTCCTGTAAATACTAAATTGTAATACCATCTAGCGTACACACGGGGTCATTAGACACTCAAAAAGAAATTGCACCATCTACTATTGACTAAGTCACCATCAGTGGTCTTATTATCATTAAATATACAGAAAACACTTGTGTTCAGAGTGTGTTTATTCTGCTATGATGGAAACTGCTCTGTGTATTTTAAATGTGGAGTTAAACATGTTTCTTATCAGGTGAGTTTAAAGCCGAGTGCGAGTGTTATTTGTACAAACTGTGGTTTGTCAGTAAGCTTCTACAAGACCACCTGTGACATTAAAAACCTCTGGTAAGGCTTCAATAAACTTTTTTCTCAGGTATGATATAAATATTGTATTAACTTTATTTATCAGTGTAAAATCAGCTTTATTGTCAATTCTGCCAAATGCACAGAACATGGAGGGGATTGACATGTTGTTTATTTCCTAGTTTAAACAAATTAGTAGACATATAAGCACTCAACACATGTAAGTAGCACAACATATTAAGTACTCACATGACATATAAGTACACAACATAGTATGCAGTCAAGGCTCAGGGTATATAGGATGTGAGTAGTGCAGACCGGAATAGTGCAAAAATAGATAGAGCAGTGCAAGAATATCTCATGGACAGCAATGTTATATTCATCCACAGCAGTAAAATGGGATCAATCAGGCCCTTCTCATGCTCAAATCGGGACAAATCATATTTTTAGCTTCAGGATTAGGGTCGGAAGAGGTCTGGCTAAAGGTTCAGGCTTTCTAGAAGTAGGCTAGGTGGTGTGTATACAGGTGTGTGTGGGGGTGGGTTTACTTGATCTATGTAGGAGTCAAGCAGCAAAGATTAAGAAGAAGAAAATCTATCTATCACATTCACTGAGCATCTTGTTTATTTTGCCGTGCAATCCAAATAGAGGCCATGTAGATCTAGTAATGGCAGCTAGGTTTGTGTTTGAGGTTGCAGTTGAAGAGCCTGATGATATCTGTCAGAACCCTCAGTTGTAATGGTTAAAAAAGTGAGCAAATGAGTTACAGCAACAACACGAGGTCGACCTAAAGAATATTTTGAGTTTTCATGCTTCTTCGAGTATACTCATGCAAGCTTTCTAAAAGTAAGTCCCGCGATAAACTTCATGAGGGGTTTAATGTTCTGTTTTTGTCTAAACTGATTTAGGGTATGAGACCATTTTAGAAGATGTACTTTGTGCTGCATCTACCCTCGTTGAAATAAATGGGAAGGACAAGGTAATTCAATGCAAACCTAATGTAAATCAAAAGCATTGCAACTCCTCCAGACTGGTCGTAAAGCTGAATCTGTGTAGCTCCAGTGTGGTGGCCCTGAAATGCAAATCACTACGGCAAATAAAACAACACAACAACAAGTCACAAAACATAACAACAAGTCACAAAACACAGCTGCAAATCACAAAACACGATAACAAATAAGAAAACACAACGGCAGATAAAAAGACAGAGCAACAAAAAGGAAGCGCAATGGCAAATCACAACAAACGTGTCAGCATTTTCTCATGCGTTCGTCCAATCAGCAATGAGCGGATTGAGCCTTGTCTTATTTTCCGCTACATTTTCTTATTTGTTGTCTTGTTTTCTTATTTGTCAATTTGTTTTATCTTATTTGTCGTTGTCTTATCTTATTCAACGTTGCGTTTTGCACTTCAGGGCCACTGTACTTCAGTTTTTCTATTAGAGCGACTTGGTATATGTGAACATAATACACTTTATATAGTGTATAAATTCATTTAAAATGTTCAATACTTTCTTGCCAAAAGTCTTTCCTATCCATCACAGGGGCTATTTTACATACAAGAAAGAGGAAAGAGAAACTTTATTGACATTTTCTGTGACTGACAGTTTTGATGAACATCCAGCTGAGTCTGCGAAGTTCTTTTTTCCTTCTTCTTGGTCACATACTGGATGTACCATCCTCGTCCACGTGGGGGCGCTTGGGTATCAGTGGAAAACGGAACTGTGGGTAGAGAAGAGGAGGAGGAGGAGGAAGCTGCTGTTTGTGTGGAAGATGGAGCTCGACGCACTCACACATCCTCCGTCTCTCTCTGCGCGTCCTCCTCCTCCTCTCCCGCTGCGCTGCCTCCGTGCGCTGCATCCGAAACGAGGCCGGACCGGCGGCGGGGAGGAGATGCTGTTACTCGGGGAGAAACGCGCTAACCAGCCGCTCTCCAGTCTCGTTACGCAAATTACCGACAGAGCGGCGCGGCAGTGGGTCCGTTAATGGAGCGTGTGCGCGCCCGGCGGTGGCCTCCTCCTCCTCCTCCTCCGCCTCCCGGATACACTTAATGGGTTGGAGGCTGCGGGGAGACGCCGCCGGGGAGGTGCTATTACTCACACGGACGCACACCGAGGAGCGCACACACACGTTCAAGAGCAGACAGAAATGTCACCATTACGCGTAAACATTGGGCACCGAGCTTATAAAACAAAAAAGGCTTAAGATACTGGTTGAAATCAGCCAATTTTTTCATAAGAAGTAAAAGCTTAAATAAATTTCAGTCAGACTAATTATTTTATTTTTCTAACCAACCAGGCCAAGTGGGCTAACTGCCCAAGGGCCCAAGCCCCAGCTTTAGGTCAACTGGTTATTGCATATACAAATTGTAACAATCCGACTTTTATCGTGTTTCTATTTCATTGTTGTTCCAAAGTGATAACTCTCAGTGTATGTCCATGTAATTTTATCCTGTATTTATTATTTTTGTCTCATTTGTTTTCTGTAATGTGTGCATCCGTGTTGACTATTACTGTCAGACAAATTGGCCCTCAAGGATGATAAAGACAATTAGTTCATCCATTCATCTTCCATCCAACTATCCATCATCCATCCATTCATCCTATTCCACATCATTTGCGTCTCCATAATTTCATCAAGTGAAATGTTTGTCAGCATTTCGTAACACTTAAGTATCAACTATGTCCTTCAGCTTGTGACCCTGCTTCTGAAGACGGACATTGTCAAACAACTGCTTTGAAGACCGACAGAGCATGGACAAAACATAAACACTCTTCTTTCTAGCGACATATCCCTGTCTTTTTTTTTGTTGTCATTTTCAGGCCAACGGACACTGACTCAAGTGACATCACTTGAGGCAAAGATCACACAGCTCCCTCTAGAGGTGTTAAACAGCTATTTTCCCATGTTGGCTCACAGTAGTAATGTTACACGTAAACAGGTCATTATGGGTAAAATGGCAGTTCCAGGTTAGCGTGAGGCCTTTTGTACAGATATATTTTTGCCATATTATGATAATATAATACAGGAGGAAAAGCACAGGTGTAAATCTTGAAATGAATGATGGTTGAAACTTCCATTTAGCTGCTTCTTTTTCACAGACCTGTTTCTGTTCGTGCTGGATCACTGTCACGCTGTTGTGGCTCACTGTGACACTCGAATAGAACAGAGCCGTCGTTAAAGTCATTATAGCAACGCTGGTGCTTTGGATCCTATGACAAGCAGAAGTCTCTCCTGTGAAAAAGGCCTATTAAACTCTTTTGATTATTCAGTGTAATTTAGGAAAGTGGTTGGCTTGAAAAACCAAGCATGATAAATAATGATCAACAGGATTATTTTTTACCATTTTGAGCAAGGTAATTATGAGGCAAAGTCTTTTTTTAACACAAATGACACTTGATAGAATAATTTATTTTTTTTAATCTAGCGTTATTATTGCTAAAGCTTAATTCTAGTCAGCTGCTATGGCAGAGACTGTTGTCACCAATACAAATATTGTGTATCTTAAAACATAATCTATGTTCTTCTGCTGCCTTAAACATTTGAGTTAATTTAATTTGAGTTGAATAATTAAAGTTGATGTAGGATCAACTCTGTTAATTAAATGAACAACCTCTCCTGTTAAATTATAAGATATGGACTGAATTCAGTTCTGTCCTTCATTGTGGATTGCGTTGTTTTAATTACTGTGAGGAGAAACAGTTGTAACTTGTCGTAAAGACACAAAAAACCTGCAAACTAATAAACTACAAAACAATGCATTCTGGGAAGACAGCTCATGCTAATCAAGTTACTTCAAAACTTTGATTTAAGTGAACTCAGATGTTTTGCAGTGTACAGATGTAAGTACTTTGAGCTGTAAAATACAAAGCTTGAACAAGGAAATTGTGAGTCCATTTATTTATTTGGTTTTCGTTCACATTAAATAACCTGACCACCTGAACATTGTGGAAACTCCCGGAAATAACCCCCAAGATTCATCACATGACGTGATGTTGATTGTCTGACGGGGAAGTCCTGGTTTTGATGACACAGATTTGTACCAACTTCAAATCTTGAGTGGCTTAGTGTGAAAGTGATGTGTTTTTAAATGGCAGTTTAATTTAGACTGAAAACCTCATTAAAATCTATGACAGGAATTTTACTGCTTTAATATGACCTTCTTATGAATGTGCTTTTCACAAACTTGCAGAGGGAGCACTTACACCGCACAAACAGAGCCTCCCTCTTTGAATCCACAGTGACGCCTCATTTATTACCTTATAAAGTAATATAGCCGGCCTGTCCCACTCCACCCGTTTGTTTGTGATACGAGCCGCTGCTCCTGCCGCGGCTGTTGTTATAATTGCTGCTGCTGCCTCGCCTCCAGCTTCCCTGCTCAACCCAGACACACCTGCCTCACACTTTTCAGTAACATGCAGTTGTGTTGACAACTACAAGAGTTCCCACTCGAGCTGCCTGTTCCTTTAGTGCAGCCACCAGCGCCTCCCTCCCTCCCTCCCCAGCCTCTCCATGGCTTCCTCCTCTCCCTCACTCTCTGAGGCCTTGTGGGATGATGATGATGACACCCGCTGTAATCGGTGGAGGCTCCGCTTCTGACATGACACACAATCGAGAAAAAAAACCCTTTCCGGACTGATCCAGGTCTCATTGTTGCATTCAAGCACAGTGCGTCCTCTGACAAGTGGAGAGGGCCTTTTTCACGGGAGAATAGAAGAAGTCAGCAAGGTGGGGACTTTGATTGACAGCCCTGTTGAGAAAGCACAGCCCGCTCCTGCTCCTATCTGATCTCCGCTCAGCAGTGGTACACATTTGCTCTGCTGACCTGCTTTTTTCCCCTTAAATGGCTCTAGAATCAGCTAATCTTCACAGGGGGGATCAGATTAGTCCATTTGTGTGTGTGTAGCTTTGCTTCCAAGGCAGTTTTGCGGGGTGGGGGGATATGGGGGCAGTGGGACCCGACCACAGAGTGACATATAGTAAATATATACTGAAGTATTGCAGTTAAGTATAATTCTAAGGTCCTTGTACTTTACCCGAGTTGTTCAATTTCATGCTACATTATACTTCCTCTCTGCTGCATTTCAGAGTAAAATTATCTACATCTCACTACATGTATTTGTTTTTATAGTTACTAGCGAGTAGAAATATACATTTAAAACCTATGGACATGAAAAATAAAGTACGCTGATAATGGTTAAGCTCACATTATATAACTATATAACAAGTGTTTTTTACATGTTCATGCATCATTGATAGTAATCCAATCTTTTGTATAATAATATAACACTGACTAAGTATTCCGATTCCAACCCTTCTACATGACTCTGTTCCTACTCAGCATAGATCTGAAGTTCTAGTTTTTTATGTGAGTATTTCAATATGATTCTGTAATTTTACTCCACGTCATTTCAGAAGGAAATATTAAAAGTTTTACTACTGCTACAATTATTTGACACTCAAAGTTACAAGTTAAAAAATCAACAAAAAAAAAAGAATTGTGTTATTTTAGATTAAAAAGTAAAAATGAGCTTTAACACTACAAGTAACAATACTTAAAAATACTGTATTATAAATAAATAGGGGAATCCAATAATACAACTTGACTGACACTGACAGGGACTTATACCTGTACTTATAACTATACCAATACCTGTACCAAAACATGTGTCTATACCCATCCCTTTAACTTTAACTATAACTTTACCTATACTCTACGTATATCTGTAACTATATCTGTAGCTATACATATACATATACCTGTACTTATACAGTACCTATATCATACACATTTAACTATAACTATACCAACTACACCTGTACTTATCTGTAATTATACCTTTACCTATGCATGTACTTATACCTATTCCAATAACTATACCTATACATTTACCTACTGTATACCTCTACCTTTAACAATAACCTATAACTGAAACTATACATATAAATATACCTGTACCTACACATTTATCTATACTGTATACCTATATCTGTACAAGTGCCTTTACCTATGAGGGGTACCAGAGGAGACAGATGAAAGAAACCTCTTCCTGGAGAGAGAGAGAGAGAGAGAGAGAGGTGTGGTAGAAACTCATCCAGCAGGTTTTCCTGTCCATGTTCACATTCTCTCCATTCTTGCTGAGCAACAATTTTTTTTAATGAGTGATTCCTTTGTGAGTATCTAGAACAAACTGTGACCGAAAGAAACCTCTTCCTGGAGTTTCACTTAGGCCTCTTCAGTATATCAGCCTGCAATGAGCCTATTCTCTTAAGCAATGTGAGCCTATTTTAAAATGCATCAAATTCATTAAACATGCTTCTCATGTTGACAGCCAGGCTGCAGTAAACATGTTTATGGCTAAAGTTTCAGTCTGACCAGAACTGTTTACAAAAGCTCAGATTTCAAACTGAGCACTGCACCAGAGCATGTACAGCACATGTGCATGGAGTGCTTCTGGTCTGCTGTTTCTGAGGCTGAGGCTATGTGGGAGTCCCCCCCCCCCCTGTTTACCAGCAGCTGTAGATAGAAGAGTGGGGGGAAATCAGCAATCCTCCATCACTGCTGGAAACTGGATGGTGCAACCGTTTGGTTTTAAGTGTAATCTGAAAAGCTTGTCAGTAACTGCAATGGGCTTAGCCTAAAGTTACCCCGAGGGGAGATAACCAGGCCTGTAATACTTCTGTAGAGACTGCTGGATGTGTACGCGGTGCTCATTAAAGAATGAATTTGTGGTTTTATGACATTTTCATTCCCCCTTTCATCAATGTAATTGTGCGTTTTCTATTTTATAAACCACTAATCATCTCACAACCACTCAGAACTCTCTTGTGATCATTTGGAGACACACAAGGACCCATTGAAGTACAATATAACTGTACGTGAAGAAGTTTAAAATGCTCCACCTCAACCAACAAAAGCAAAAAAAAAAGGTTGGTGTCCATACGTTTTATAACTTTATTATCAGGGGGTGTTTCTTTCTGCAGAACTAGTGCTTCACAGCCAGGTTACATAAGTTCAAATCATGCAGTTTTCCACAGCACGAACCTGAATGCAGGCAAGTGAGTGTGCTACTTTTATCTAAGTATAGCATCCAAATTATTCTCCCAATGTTCGGGCTGACATCGTGAAAGGCAATTCTCTGAATTTAATTAAAAACCATTCAAAAGGCTCCAGAGCTGGACCACGTGTTGCCTTTGCATTCTGCAAATGAGTGGGCCTCGCCATTGGCCCCAACACAGATTTGTCCCGCCTCGGAAGCGCACGGGGCCATCGGATTGGCTTCACCGGCAGCACCAGCAGTGGGCTGATGGCTTAATGAATATTCATCGCACCGGGCTGCTCGGCTGGGCCTCACTCTGCATGGCTCTCTCTGTCTGGCTCACTGGAAGAGAATGTGATGATGTAATGTAAGCGACTTGTTTCAGGAGAATCACAGAACAAACTCGCATTGTAAGCTTTTGAGTGAAGTTTGAGATGAGAGAGTTGAGCAGTGGAGTGACAGCTGCTGTGCGTAATTACGCACGGCAAAGCGTCCGGTAAATTAATCTTAAAACTGATTGGAGAGCATGAGATTTTAGTTTGTTTTCCCCCCCACTGTCAATGTGGAGCCACTCCTCTTCTAGAAAAAGTGCCAAACCCCCTCTGCTCCTCCACGGTGCTATTTCAGGTCATTTGGGTCCGGTTTCAGCTGCAGTGGGAGAACCTGACAAACAGGTCTTTGGCACCGCCTTCAAATCCTGAAGCGCATAAAGGCGCACCCGTCTTCCCACAAATTGAAAAGAACGAGCAAGACATTAACAGTCCACGAAGGGGGGGACACTGAAGAACCGTGCCCATCGACAAGCGCAGCTCGCCTGATTCACCGGACAGCCAATCCCCGCAGCAGCATCACAGCCGCTTCGCTAAGCCGATCAGCTCAGAATTAAAGCAGGGCACTCACAGAGGAGCAATAACAAGACAGGAGACGCTGATCCTCTATTTCACTTCTGCTGCTGAGTCGAAGAAAAAAAACGTCGCCAAGATGATGATGCAGCTACACACAGACACACACAACCAAAAGAACTCCCTCTTCACCGCCATGAACCGCTTCCTCGGCGCCGTGAACAACATGGACCAGACCGTCATGGTACCCAGTCTGCTGCGGGACGTCCCGCTGGACGAGGACCGGGAGCTGAGCTCCATGAAGTCGGACATGGACGAGGGGGACATGTACAGCTACTACCAGCTGCTCAAGTCCATCCGCACGGACATGGAGTGGGGCGTGCGGTGCGCCACGGCCGAGGAGAGGCGACAGGAGACCATGAAGATCAGCCGCATGAACTCCACGACGTCCACCTACTCCTCCGCCTCCTCCTCATCCTCATCCTCGTCGTCGTACGAGGAGGACGAAGAGGACGAGGACGAGGATCTGGAGAAGCAGTTCCAGTACCACCTCACCGGGCTGCAGGGTGTCCTCTCCAAGCTCACGCAGCAGGCCGACTCCCTCACCAAGCGCTACAAGAAGGAGATTGGTATCGGAGGATGGGGCCAGTAACAGAAACTGAGTGAAAACCCCTTTTTAAATTCTTGGACTGGCTGAGCGGACTTATCAATAGGCCTTATTGCTGCTGCCATAACTTCTGATTACATGTACTGACAAATAGAAACGACTGGTAGAGAACGGGGGCAGTTTATTCCTCTCTACCAGCCCACATGGTGTTGGTCTGCTCTGTGGTATATGGACTGTCGATGTGTTGATCTTGAAGAAAGCATCTTGTGTACTCAACACCCAACCCCTTAATGTATTGCACTCTGCGTGTTGTGCACATGATGCCTTTCAGTTCTTGTGATTCGCAGATGAAACACATATTTAAACCATTTTATTTAATGTATTATTTATTACCTTACACTGGAGCCATGTTTGAGAGCCAGATGTCATTTCAAAGTTGGAGGACCATTCATTTTAGCCACCCCTCTATCTCTCTCCCACTCTCTCTCTCTGTGTGTGTGTAGTGAGGGGATACAGACAAAAGACTCAGCTTCCTCCACTGTGGAGCTGATGATGTCAGTGTGTTCACATGTATTTGTGCTTCTCCAAATTTAATGCATCTGTTTCTTTAAATTGTGCTTCGCATGGAAGGAGGCATATGCTTACGCTACTGCGGCTGCCTGTGATCTCCCACTGTCCTACATGGTCAATGAACTGGAATCAACTGATAATTCTTTTAGCACAAGAATAATGAAGAGTTTCCACGAGATGCAATGTTGTTATTGTCATTTATGTTATCATTACTGAGGTATTACCGGATATGTCCATCTGTCGGAGTGAGTGAACGTTTTTGTATGCACCTTCTGCGACAATTTTGTACTGAAAATATTAGTTTTTACAAAATAAAACTTTTATTTAAACATACTACGTTTGTTGTGTGTGGTTGTTTTTCATGGATTCAAAAAATGGGAGCAAACAGCACAAAAACAAGGACCAAAACCACGTTTACATTCCGGGCTTCTGCTTGCAGGGATAATGAAGGGTGTACCTGCCATTTAACATTTTTGCTACCTCTAACCCCAAATACAAGCTAGACAAACATCATCTTTAAATATCGTTATGTTTCTTTACATAAAGTCTTCATATTTGTTTTGTCAATACATATAATTAAGCTGAGGATTTTATCCAAAGCAACTTACAATATCTATTAGGGGCAATTCGGGGTTCAGTATCTTGCATAAGGACACTTTGTCATGCAGATGGCAAAGACTGAGATTGAACTGTGACCTTCTGGTTGGGGGACGACCGCTCTACCCCTCAACCACAGCCACCCTTTTTCTAACTTGCCCCTTATCACGGCCAAGGAAAAACAACCTTAAATATGACAGATTTTTTGCAATATTATTACATTGTTTCTTGGGATATTTGCAGATAATGTCTCACAATGACATTCCTTGGGACCTAGATCTCACGCCCCATCCCATCCGCCAAGTTCGGTGTGAATCAGTTGCTTTAAATCTAATCCAGCTGCAGACAAACAAACCAACAAACAGACATAGCTGAAAACATTGGCGGAGGTACAAAACACTGTTATATACGGTTTCTTGGAAGTTTAATAATAGAATGAACAATCATTTCACTGCAGAAAAACAATCTGAGATGTGGGCAGCAATTCAGAGATTCACAGAGAACCAGGTTCTAAAGAATAAACTGACAAAATGTCAGACAGAACATCAGGACGGAAACACGATTGTCTGCATCTCTTCTCTGCCGTGTCTCTGAATCCATCGTGTCACACGGGTGATGTAATGATTGCTGTGCAGAGACAGAACGTAAACACTTGCAAAGAGTCTGTCACAACTGTTGCTGGTGCTGTTATTGTAATGCACATTTCACCTCCAGAAGTTTACTTTCAGGATATGACTCTTTGATTTTGTGTTGGTATTACCTCTGCAACGGAGGAGATGTCTTCACCTCCGTCCATTGGTTGGTTGGTTGGTTTATTTTGGTTTGTTTGAAAACAAGATGACACAAAAACAACTGGATTACTAAGAAGGTTGGTGGAAGGATGCGGAAGGACTCAGCAGAGAACCCATTCAATTTTGGAGCGGATCAGGATCAGCGGCGGATCCAGGAAAAAAAATTGTCTTTAACATTGCGAGATGTGCGATGTTTTTCGACATTGTTACAGATTTTACAGAGAATACTTCATGATTCAGGCATATTTAGGGGATTCATATCTATGTGTGTGCAGTTTGGTGCAGCTGGGTAGAATTCAAGGGGTCTGTTGTGCCTTGGTGGAGGTATTAGGTCTTCTGAGTGTCATTGTCATTATTAGTGGTTGAACAGCATTCTGTTGAAGGCGCAAAAAGCTTATGACACTAAAAACAAAGTTGTCTTGGCTGAGACTGAACTTCAGAGGGTGGAAGGGTTCAAGAGCCTGCAGGTGAGGAATGTTACCTGTCAGTTAAGTTTAAGAGACAATACCTTAAACCACTTGAACTTTCTTACTAAACTAACAGAGGGAAACTGTTGAACTTGGTGTTCTTTTCGATTTATTTTCGATTTTAACCAGCTCCACACTTTATTGTATATTCTTTAGGCTGGGAATACATATGACAGTTTATATAATTGCAAGTGTGCACGGCACCCAATAATTCTGCTTTTTATTTTGCATTTATATCGAATTTTAAAGTTAGCGCAAAGAAGGGAGACTATATTTCAGTTGTGTGCATGCATGCATGTCTGGTTTTATGTAATATCTCGCCAAGTGGAAAACAGAAAATAACAGAAGTTCATTGTAACTGACAGTGACAGACTCAAAGGCCACCGAGGGAAATGGATGCAGCCGGAGTTTCGGTTCGACAAACGGTCCATGTTGCTCTTTACGGTGGAAAGAGATCACTTGGCCCTAAAGTTGATTTTAGATGTAGCCTAATATCCTACTGATATGCTGTACACTACAACCACATTATACATTACATTTAGCAAAGACTTCTTTAATTTATTGCCATGTGTTGGACATATAGGTTAATACTTATAATGACCAATAACATACATTAATATCGTTTTTTGTTTTTTTTTACAGTTTCCCTTATCAGGCTAAAGCTGTTTCACAAGGTGTGTTTAAAATCAAGTCGGAGAAAAATATTTCAAGTCGAGCGAAACTTCTCAACCATCTTCAAAGCGACACACCTTCTAAATTCCTTTTTCTATCTGATTGCGACTCTTCTCAGGCAATGCAGCCACACTGCTATTTGCATTTAGGGAAAGCGTAACATGCCTTGTTGTTTTCGACTTCACATGAAGTTACGAGTTTCTAAAAATACATAGAGAATAGATTATCTTATCAGTAACCTTAAGGTGAATACCAGAGGCATTGCTAATATGCAAAGCCTTGTGTGTTGTTGTTTCCATCTACAAGATATTATTCAAGTTGGGAACATTGGGATTTTTGTAACTTTTAAGCAGCGAATCCCTGGACGATGAACTGATGCTTTGGTATTAGTAAAAAATAAACCAATATAGGTGCAATAAATGTATGTAAAAAGTAGGTGTTGTTAGAATATGTGGTTTTTTTAAAAAGTGGTATTCATTGTGCGGCATGATATTTTATTATATTGTATTGAGTACAAAGAGTATTGAATGTTACAGTAAGTGGAGGAAAAAAATAAGTTAAGAAAAAGCTTAAACACACTGTTGACCTGTTTAATCTGTATCATTGCCTTGAATTTTATGAAATCATCAATGCATCATTCGTTTGTGGAATTGAAAGTAGTGTCAAGTAACAATAAAGTAGCTATAATATTCCCCTCTGGTTGTAGAGGTATACAGCAGCAAAACATAGGAATACACAAGTAACATTTATACAACTCAAGTCTTCTGACTCGCTGACGACACTTCGACTCAAACGCGCAACTGTTCTATTTTGTCCCTGCGTGCGCGCCGTAGAAACAGGAAGTACAAGTGAAGCTACAGCAAAACAAAAACCAAACTGATGCGAAATCATTTAAAATAAATAACTTTGAGTAAAAATGGACACTGTAGATACACGGTCAACAAGTAACGATTCGCGCTGCGTATTTTTTAATACACATTCCGAAGACTATCGATGCGTGAGTAGCCAACGTCACTGTGTGCTCTGTTTTCTTTTTAGCTTCGGGGCTAATCAGCTAGTTAGCTTCACAACGTGTCACTGTTGGCTCACCTCAGGGCTATGGCTGGAATAGGTCATTATTCACTGCGCCTGATGGGTTAACAAGTGATCGATATATTTAGCGATAATTAGCGGTTAGCTTGTTTCCCGGGCTCAACTGTTACGATACAGTCCTCAACAGGCTCACTAGCTGTTTATTAGCCTGTTGAATATGAGATAACGTTATATGTTCCCTACGACACAGTAGCTTGCTTACAGCTAACGAAAACATTAAAGCAACAACTTCACGTCTTTTGAGCCACTTGTTTCCCCCAAATGTGTGTTAGAAGCCTTGGTAATGTTTTAAATCCACTTCTACATATTATTTATCAAACAAAAACAGACCATTTAATTGCTTTTCCTCTTTTAAAAAAACTGGATTGCATTGAATTTACAGGTGGTTTATTCTCCATCTTTTGCATTAGTGTAAAAAGGTGATTGTTAACCTGCTCAATTCTTCCCTTATGTTCCCAGTAACTGTGTCAGGAAATACACCGATTGGATCAATGATTGCTGAATAAAGTTTTTCAGATTAGAGTGACAGAGTCTGTTTATGTGAGAAGGAGTATCTTCGCATGTCAGCAGCTTGAGGGCTTCGTGTTATCATCCCTTCTGTGGGCTCAAATATCACAGGAGGAATGCTGCAGTAATGCCGTCTTGCTAAGGGCCCAGATTCCTCCTTTGGTGACTAACAATCGATCACAAACGCATGCAATAAATCAGTGTTTTAGACTCTCCGACTATCCTAGATAACAGTTTTGCAGCTCACTTTTTGTGAAAATGAAAGACAAAATGTACAGGCATGAGTCCACTGTCCTTATTCTCCATTATGTGTTTGAAGTATTGGCAAAATACGAATGCTCATTCACTCAAGTGAAGAATACTAAGTAAGTCAAACACTTAAAGTCAAATGAAGGTAAACTAGTCAGCTGATAACATGCATGCAAGACCCTCTTTTCTTTGTAATTTTAGCTAAGATTTAAGTTGAGATTCAGGATTCATGTTTATATATCTAGACTGAATTTACCAAGACCAAAATGATGAATTACTAAATTCATTAGTCAATCGCCAAAAAACAATCTGGAATATTTTCGATTTATTAACCACTTAATTATCTGCAACATTTCCCAGTTTGAGCTTCTTAATTGTGGGGATTTGTTCTTTTTTGTGATAACGAAGTGAATCTCTTTGGTTTTAGATTAATGGATGGACTAAACAAGCAATCTGATCACATTACTTCAACCTTTAAAATATTAAAGCAGGAATTTTATTCAGGAATTTCTGAAATTTTTAAAAACAAATTAGAAGATAATCGGTAGATTAATTGAGTTCTGTACATTAGTTGCAGCCCCAATACTTTACACATTTGAAATTGACAGTCTAGTCTTCATTTATACTATAAGACTACATAAGGTGGTCATTGCTTATTCTTTGGATCATCTTGTATTAATACTGTATATATTGCCCAAGATAAATATGATCCATTTCTGTGACATGAGGAAAAAACCCTCTTCCAAAAGTCACATAATAAACAATTTAAAAGCCAAGATCACTAATGCACTATTCATGAAAACATTTTATACCAAAGTGTGAAAAGTTAGAGCCTTTTTATCACCACTGCTGCTCCATATTGGAAACGATCATTCAAAAGTACTTAAAACAGTCATACACTGGTTAAAGGTGGGATACTCTCTTCAGTGAATCAGATCTTTTCATAAAATCTTATTTTACACTACATTTGTCATGTTTTAGGCAATAGATGTCTCTGATTTCTACAGACAACAGCATCTGTTCTTACAAAGCTAAATGCAGGTCACCAGACAAATCACAGGTAGCTCCTTGTTGTCACTCGTCAGTGGTTGGAGGTGTATGTCAGTCAGCGTGTGTGGAAGGCCATTTTCTCTCTTTCTTTTCTCTGATACTTACAGGACTGACTCCTGTATGTCTTTCTCTTTTCATTCTTTCTTTTGTTATACTTTTCTTTTCTCATATCCTCTCCGAGTGTAGCTCGATCAGTTTCAGGTTGAATGTGGCTTTGCACAAAGTATGTAGTGTGTCAGGTTCTAGCCTGGTAAACACACAGGCATGTCAGTATATCATTCCATTCAGCTTTCTTATAACAGCAGTCTGTGTTATCTATGTAGTGGGTTGGAATGGGTGAAATGCATGTGGAGGTGATTCAACAACACCTCAGATGCAAATCAGGAAGTATTTTTTTTTTACAATACTTCCTTTAACTTCACGTGTGCTTTCAGGCACGTACAAAAGACACAACACAACAAGAGGCAGTCCTGTCAATCATGTTATTTCTAAACTTATTTAAATAATGACACTTTCAAATTTCCACAGCTCTTGTCAGACAAAAATATCACCCAGTATGTATAAGTATGTTGTTTTTATTAATAATGTGTTGTTTCTGATTTACAGGTGGTGATTTTAACAGTAAAACGAGCCACAGGCACCATCTCCTTAGCAGGATGGTAAATATTTCCTCATAGTATTTCTTTGTTTTGACATGTGTCCTTCACTTTTATTTTACATCAGAACAAAGTATAATTTAGGGATATATTGACATATTGTATATTTGACAAATTTCTGTCTACGATGAGTTGCGTTCAAACTTTCACTAAACTCTGGACATTAGGGTTGAGCGATGTAAATGTATCATGTAAATGGTCCTTTACACTAACTCTGTGAATAGTGATAAGAGGCCGTGTCTCTGATGTGCTCATTCAAGTCTGTTTTTAGTTTCAGCGTATGTGGTTTGCAGTTTTTTTTTATTGGCCACACCTTGTCCTGTTAGAAATGTTTGTCCTGTAAATTACATCTATTTTTAGTCTATCCGGTTTATCAAAAGTGGTGAATGTAACTACAGAATTATCAGCTTAAGATTTGCATTTAAAAGCTAGTTTTCTAATGAAACTCAATGAAGTGTCTTTAACTCAGGCCCAAGGCTATCGACTACAGAATGACATTCTCCATCAGTTTAATGGAACATTAATTTTTAAAAAAACTTACAAGGGAAATTATTATCTCTGCTGGTAAACGTTTATTCATTATTGCAAAGAAATCCTCTGAGGGTTCCCATTTGTTTCAACCATCAGTTGTTATTCTGGACGTAGCATCTAATAGACATTTGATAAACTGCACGTCAACACGCTGGCTTCGATATCTTTCCACGCAGGTTACCTTCTGGCAGAGATTCAGCCCTTCACATATCGCTAAGCAGGTCTTTGGCAGGTTTTCTGACACACGTACACGTGTCATTAGTTTCAGTCAAAACAGGCAGACTAGGGATCTTACTGCAAACTAAACAATAGCAAGAAAGTTTGTAAGGGAGCCTGAAGGTGTTAGTGTCTTAGGTCTTATGATACATTTATGTGCAATAAGTAAATCAGCAGTTAACACCCTGTCCTGCTCAAATTGTTACCTCTGCTGTGGAGGTTTTCAGCCCTGTCTGTTTGTTTGTTGGTTTGTTTGTAAGCAAGATTACACAAAAACAACTGAACTGATTTACACAAAACTTGGTGGAAGGATGTTTTATGGGTCGGGCAAGAACCCATTAAATTTTGGTGCAGATCCAGGAATTCTTTCCACTGTCTTTAACATTGCAAGATAGGACATTTTTCAACATTTTTACTACTTTCACAGTGAATAATTAATGAATCTTGATTGAAAAAGCCGGGCACATTTAGGGCACTGATATCTATGTGAACAATTAGGTGCAGCCTGATGGATTTAAAGGGGACTTATGAGCCGTGGCCGAGATATCTACTCTACTGAGTGACATTCTACTGACCCCTGCAATTAACAAGAAACATTTCATTGCTGTCGTCTTTTCTCCTCAGTCTCTTCATGCTGTTTGTGATTTGGCTGCTTCGCAGATATCACTCTTTGGCTCAGGTAAAGTTGTACACTACAATGTACAGTATGTTTTCGTTCTTGTTTGCCATTTATTAATACTTTGTTGCCACAGGAAATGTGTTCAATTAGCATTGGTAAATCTTTGTATAATTGAACCCAATTAAAATGCTCAGTTGTGAAGTGAAGTGACTCGTGGACTTCCGTCCTCTGCTTTGTCCTCTTTTCAAATGAAGAGATTTACATTAGTCTTTTTTTTTTGGTGGTAATTTTCCTATCCTACATTACATTCCATACATTTGGGTGTGGGGTTGAGCGTGCACACTGTGAACTCTGCAGCTGGTTTCTGTTTTTGAAGCTGGTCCAGCGGGTCTGTCAGGTTTAGCGGTGCCTCGCGTTTTCCTCCTAATCAGAAAATAAGTGACAGCTTAACACGGGGCTCTGATGGATCCTATTACCTTCAGACCAGGTCGAAAGCAGTGGCCTTACCTTCCTCCTCCCTCCTATTCCTCCACCTCCTCCTCTTGCACCACACAAACCCTCTCCTTACCTCCACTCCACACAAAGGTTATCTGTCAGTCAATAGTCTTTAGCGCTCTGTGGCCCTCCCGTGCTCTTCTCCTCTGTCTCCTCCTCCTCGTCCCCCATCTAAGCGCTTCCTCTGCAGCCTTGCCAGGGTCATTACTGGAGGACAGAAATTGACACAAAGCTCTGTGTGTCTCTTTATGTACCTACCACATCCACCTCTATCGTCACAGTCAAGTAAAAAAGTGACAGCTGGCATTCACAGCAAATACCCTTTTAAAATTCTGAAGCAGGCAGATTATTGATTTATTCCATAAAAACCTATTGAGTTCGGTTTGTATAGAGGGAATTAAGAAGACTCTCCCCTCTGTGATATGTTCAGCGAGTTGTCACCAGGGACGTCGTATCCCAAGCTGTCAGCCACATCAGTGATCATTTGATCTGTGATTTGCCCTTCTCGCTCTGTGTGAATATAAATGCACTGGCATCCCTTTTCATGTCGTTCTCTCATTTTCTCTGTACAGAAGATGATTCTCAGCCTGACTGTCGCCGCCTTTTTCGACAGCGTAGCATATGTCATGGTGAGTTTCTCCTGTCGGTTTCACTAAATGTGGAAATATTCTTTTTTTTTTTATTATTGGTTGGTGAAAAATGTCTGTCTGTGCTCTTCTGTCCATCCTTCACCCAGGGTGAGTCACAACCAGAGGGGTCTCTTTGTGACTTCCAGGCCTGGTGGCTAACTTACTTTGGTAAGTCCTAATTTAATTAATTCCTCACTAGCAAACTTTGCACAATAGAGACGAGTACGCCAGCAAAGACATCTGCTGAGGAGCTCCTATATCACAGTGGAAAATAATACAGCTTTGTCAGTTGGGTTTTCTGGCTTGGGAACAAAAAGCGTCTCGACACTGATTGTTCCAGCTCATAACATCTTTCATCCAGAGCTTTTTGGAATGTAAGGTGTGGAGTTCATTTCAGTTTTATTTGTGTGGCGCCAAATCAACAACATACATAATCTCAAAACACTGCAGAATAGGGGGTCCACAGAAGTGGAGATAAGGGCAAGGAACTAAGGTTTTAAAATCCACAACATTTTCAAAAAGAGACATTTTTGAGTCCACCACTTTTTGTAAAATGTAAATGTCTACACCTGTAAATCTTCTTTGACAACTGGTCTCCCCAAATCACAGGACGCTGGTACTTAACAAAACTGAAAAGGTCCAGAAAATGTAATTGCAATTTGATGCAGATCCAATTAAGAATCTGGATTGAATCTAGTGGATTTACATTTCATAAGGGAGTAGGCTTCAATTTGGTTTGTCTTCTTTTTTTTTATTTATCAACCTTCATTCTTCCACACTGGAGGAATTCCATGATTTCCTGATCTACATTGTTTTTTTTGGCTTAGCTGTAAGGCGGGGCCTTGGTGGATGGTTTGGGCATTAGAGTTTAAATTGCATTTATGTCACCAACTCAACCTATGTGTCCTATTCAAAATAAAGGGGTGTATATTTGCTTGTGATTTGATACTGTTCACTAGCTGTCAATGCTGGCAGTTAAACCTGTTCATCATTTAGGAAGATTCACACAACACACCCACCTTAAGAAAACCCCACCCATAGTAATGGTGTAACACTTGGGAGTCAAACACTGTTGTTTACTTATTGGCAGGTCATAGGGTTGCCTTCAAACCAGATTCCTCAGCGTGTCATCACCGTCTCCTGTATGAGGAGATCATTTTCCTCCAATGACGAGACAGGACTGCATCATTTCATTATATTTAATCATAGTAATTTATATCCTGTGTATTTGTACTGATGAGACAGGTTTTTTTTTCACATGGGAAATCCTGGTTTTATTTGCATTGCTGGCATTTGCTGTAATTACAGCTCCTTTAGCCTTAATTAGCACCAAGATTCTTAGTTAAGACCGGTTGCTAATACGACACTTACCCAGGCTTGTTTTCGCCTTTGTTGCTTTTGCTTCGCAGACAGACACACAAGCACACACACACACTCAGATGGGTAGAGGGTAATGGGCAGTGAGTTACTGCCGCAGGGTTTGTGCGTGTCACCTCGGTTTATCATGAGGATCCTCACGCCGAGGACAAACGGCTGTACATAAACAGTGGCTGAACAGGCACTTTGTTCTGTTGCGAAGCGTCAGGTCTAGTGGGAGCCTGAGAAGCACAGCTCTGCTTTTAACTCCGACCAATAAAATTTTATGAAATGTGTTTGAAACGGAGGAAGAAGACGGTAGCAGGGGCAGCACCAGGACAGGTGGTGTTTTCGAGCTAAAGCGAAGCCCTGACTGCTGCCTGGTTATATAAGACGGCTTCGCTATCACGGTGACAGTGATTTATTGTGTTGATGACATTGACGGCCAGCCTCCTTCTTTCTTAGTCACTGAGAGCTCTTCCTAAAGGTTCCCTGAGTGTAAGAAGAGTGTGTGCTTTGTATATTTATGTGTGTGTGGGGTGGGTGTGTTGTGAAACTGAGTAAACTGAGTACGCGACTCAAAGAATCCATCGTTGTGACTACCGGCCCTGCCTGTCCTGTCAACAGAAACTCACTCACACACTCACACACTCACACACACACACAGGAAGGGGACTGAATACGAGGGCAGAAAAAGCAAAGCGATCTTTCTCGAATTTCCTCCTTGTCTCTGTAAAATACATTCATATTTTTCGCCCCTCTGCTGACTGCACCTTCCTTTTCCCTTTTTTCATTTCATCTTTTCTTCCTGGCGTCTTTACACCCTCGGATCTCGTCCACTCTGTTGGCCCCCACACCCCCGCCTCCCCACAGCTCACTCTACTCCTCCTCTTTCCTTTCCTTTCTCTCTCTCGCCCCCACTCCGGCGCTATCTCCCTTCTGCTTTTCCACAGTTCATCATTATCTCTCTCGGAGCTCCCCCCTCTCATCCATCACCCTGAGCCACAGGTTTCCCTCATATTACTGCAGAATGGACCTTCATTTATCAAAAATTGGGCCACATGCACACACAGATACATACACACTCACACACACCCTCATACACTCTCATACATTGGATACACATTTGCAGGTGCATGCTGGGTGGCGGGGGCCAGTGTTGTAATTTGACCTTGTGGTTTTTCTGTGTGTGTGTGTGTGTGTGTGTGTGTGTGTGTGTGTGTGTGTGTGTGTGTGTGTGTGTGTGTGTGTGTGTGTGTGTGTGTGTGTGTGTGTGTGTGTGTGTGTGTGTGTGTGTGTGTGTGTGTCCGCAGACTGGAGCGCCTTGGCCTGGGTTTGCCTCATCACTTTGAACCTGTACCTCAACCTGGTCCGAGAAATAAGCACCAACAGATTTGAGATGTGAGTAGGAAACTTAGAGCTGCATTTCGTTCATGAATATATTTTCTTCCCCCTCATCTTCCCCTGATATTTAAAATGTATTATTTGCTCAATAAAATGTCAGGAAAAAAATTCAGCAGATAACTTTCATTGTAAAAATACAATACAATAAAACTTTATTCATCCAGAAGGACACTTGGTTTAGTAACTAAAAGTGGAACAAAAAATAAGATAAAGACATGCACTGAAAACAATGCAAACAATAAAACAAAAACTCGATAAGAACAAAAACGCATAAAAACTGTATAAAAGAGCTTATAATTTTTTTTTGCTAAAGTGTGATTTATTTAAAAATACTAAAAGTTATAAAAAGACAAAGCAAAATTGACAATGTTTTAACTATCAGTTATTAAATTACCTGCTTATTTTATTGTGTTGATCCACTATCGACGTATTAAGTACAGTGTTTGTCTGTCGCGTGCACATATAAGTCACTCTCTGTCATACGTCTGCTAGTATGTCTTCCTCTGAATGTACATTTGTCTTTTGTTTTGTTGTGGCCACTTTGTGTGTTTATGTGTGTGCATGTGTTTGGTCTGCCGGAGCATGTGTCTCCCCGCGGAGCATTGACAGCCCCCCTCCTTCCTCCCCCTCCTCCTCCCCCTCCTCCTTTTCTGTTCCAGCCAGCCGACGCTCTAATTGAAAAGGGAGTGGGTTTCAGCCGTTCAGAGCGAGTGTGTGTGCGCACCCATCTTCACGCTTTGCAGCGCTGTGTTTCTGTCGCTCAAACTCCCATGAGCAGTCTCCACAGTGCGAGTGTGAATTTGCTTGTGTTGGTGTGAGCTATTTTCTCATTTTCCATTCCTAGCACGGAGCTTTCTGACACAAACATGCAGTCTGAAAAAAAATGCGCTCCGTGGGCGAAAAAAGAGGCAGCTTTAACAAGTTTGCAGCACCGCTGTGTGCTAAGTCAAGGCGATTGTTCGTAGCTGTGTGTCTGCTACCCCCATCCCCATCCCGATGCCGTGGGGGTTTCCCTGCAGTGATTAGCAATAAGCCAGACGATATAATAGTACTATAACTCAGAAGAAGATGCCCTTATAGGTGAGGAGAAGGGGGCAGGCCAAATTCAGCTCACTTCACAGGCTTATGGGCTGCACACCTCTTGTAACACCGGAGAGAGTAAGGTGGGAGGATGATAAGTCTTTATCTTTGTGGCTGGTCGCACATGACGTGGCGAGAAAAAACCCCACCGCACTTAATAGGTTAGAGCGAAGCGCGGACGAGGCATCAGGGGGGCTGTCGTGTTTTGACTGCACATAGATAAGCTGTATGTGTTTCGGCAGGCGAGTATGTGGCTTTGCATGCATGCACAATTACCCCTCAGCCCCCGAACACAACCTCCCACCCTCCCTCCCTCTCGCACGCACGCACACACAGTGACGGCACAGTGTGATGGTTTATGAATGAACAAAAAATCGTCAGAGGAGATGGAGAAGGGAGACTGGATGATCTAAGAGTGATTGAAGAGGATGCAAGAGAGGATGGGAAGTGCGTTTGTGTGTGTGTGTATGTGCGCGCGTGCATCTATTTTTACGTATTTGATGGATGGATTCAGGCAAACTGAATCTGCTGTGCGCTGAGGGCACAGAGATAGCGGCGAAGCTGAAGACGGAGGGTAAGAAGAAGAAGCGGTGTGAGGTGGTGAGAAATGAGATTGAGCCTCTGGAGAGATTTCCTAGTGAGCTTGCACGTGTGTGTGTCTGCACGTTGGCGTGCGTGCAGGTGTGTGAAATGCAGAGCGCAGAGCAGTCCTGCTGTGCCTCATTAGGCTCATGTTGTGCGCTGCTCCAGACCTCGGCATCTCCCTCTCAAAGCGGTGTGTGTGTGTGTGTGTGTGTGTGTGTGTGTGTGTGTGTGTGTGTGTGTGTGTGTGTGTGTGTGTGTGTGTGTGTGTGTGTGTGTGTGTGTGTGTGTGTGTGTGTGTGTGTGTGTGTGTGTGTGTGTGTGTGTGCGTGCGTGCGTGCGTGCGTGCGTGCGGTGTGCGTCTGCAAGCTCTCCACATTGATTTCCTGACAAGCACCCCCTCCCTGCACCGATCGTCACGCCATGAACTGGAAGCACTGATTTCACCATTTGTATCCCTCCTCCCACCACCACACACTCTCTCTCTCCCTCTATCGCTCCTTCTCTCTCTCTTTCTCTCGCTCCCTCCCTCGCTGTCCTCTTTGCTCTTTTGCTCGCTCCGCTGCTCGATTGCATCCTCGTTTTTAGGTCTTCCACTTTTTCCTTTTTCTCCCCCTTCGTCTACCTTGTTTTTCACTCTCTCTCACACTTGCTCTTGTGTTCGATCTAAGCGCACTCTCTCCCTGGATCTATACATTTCCTATGTCTCTTTCCCACCCACCATTCTGTTCTATTTAAATCACCAGCCATCTCTTTTCCTCCACCACCTCCCACACACTCGCACTGCTGTCCATCAGATGGGGGGGCATAAAGGAGGGGGTACAGTGTGCCCCAGTGAAGGTGTGTGTGTGTGTGTGTGTGTGTGTGTGTGTGTGTGTGTGTGTGTGTGTGTGTGTGTGTGTGTGTGTGTGTGTGTGTGTGTGTGTGTGTGTGTGGTGCACAACTCGAGAGGGATTGAGCATGTCTCAGCTGTGTCGGCACCGCTCGATTGACCGCACTTGGAACAAGTCAGGGCAGGACTTCCACTCTATTGACCAGGCGACACTCTTCGCTCTATAAAGTATCGACGCCCACACTGACGCCCAAGACACTGGAGCACACACCTCATATATCAGACACACACCGTCACACAATTGAGATTTTTCAAACTTTTAAGATGGCAAATGTCTGATATAATTTTTTTTTCATTTTGCCTCTATGACCTTATCTATGATAATAGTCTATTTTATATCATATATGCATATTTTTATGACACAATTTACGCAGCCTGGTGAGAATTTGCATCCTTTTTGTGGTTTTTGTTTCAGACAGCTTCTCTGCAAATCATGTTTTCCACAACAGTGAGGATAATTATGGTTTATATTACCATGAGTAATTGGCAGTCTGGCCGTATCGGGATCTGTACCTTAAAAATGACCCCGATGTGAGTGCCAACAGAGAGGGATGAACTGAAGTAGAAAAGAATTGATTTAGTCATAGGGCCTTTTCTCAGGGGCATAGCTCCCTATACTCGGTGCTCATAATGAAATAAATGTCTCCCCTTTATCAGGTTTTACCATCTGGTGGCGTGGGGGGTCCCTCTGGTCATGGCCTCTTTACCCCTGCTGAAGGGTTACTACGGCCCCGCGGGAGCCTGGTGGTGAGTACGGCCAACAGTCCAGCTACAGCATACATTTTGTTTGTGAGCCAGCGACCGTATATTTTCTGTTAAATGTCTTTACTTTGCAAGAAGGCCACAGCTCTGGCCTCGTTCCAGCTCCAGCCGAGCTTTGTCCCTCACATGGTTTTATTTGATAAAAATTGGCAATTATCAGCACATCCTTGAACAGCAAAAACGCCCCCCCCCCCCCCCCCCCCCTCCTCTCTCTCACTCCCCAGTTCTTGCGGTGAATAGGAAAGGCATTATTTGTTTGGAGGGTAGTTAAGGGGGTGAGGAAAAAGGGGAAGAGGCCGAGGAGAGGAGGAGGTGGAATGAGAATTGGGACAGAGCCTTAATCTCCAGGCTCGGCTCTCTCTTTCCACTCTCGGCTTATTAATAGCTACAGCTGCACAGCTTTTCCCCTCCGCAGTCACACAAGTCTCTCTTCCGCTCACACTCTTCCTTTTGTAACCCTCTCATCGCTCTCTCCCCCTCACCCTCTCTCTCTCTCTCCCCCGCTCTCTCCCTCTTTCTCTCTCTCTCTTCCTCTTCCCCCAGCTGGATCACAGACGATCACGTAGCCTGGAGATTTGGGATGTAAGTAGACCCTCTCAGCGCTGCCATCAAAGCTTCCCCTACTGGGGGAGGGAGTGGGGAGGGCTGTCTCCACGGGGAAATGTGAAGGGTTGCATGTCAGGGGAGCCTGCAGGGTTTTTTCCCTCTTGGTGTAAGGCCAAGGTGTGTGTGTGTGTGTGTGTGTGTGTGTGTGTGTGTGTGTGTGTGTGTGTGTGTGTGTGTGTGTGTGTGTGTGTGTGTGTGTGTGTGTGTGTGTGTGTGTGTGTGTGTGTGTGTGTGTGTGTGTGTGTGTGTGTTTGGTGCGTGTGGATGTGTCTGTATCTGCCTCTGCCTTGTCAGATTTAGGGGAGTTGCTACACTGTGTATTTAAGTGTTTAGGACGGCTATGAAGGATTATGCCTGTCTACTGCTTTCTGCAACTGGCCCTAAGTCTGCAAGGGCTCTTCCAATTCCCTGGCGCAGACTTTTAAACACACACACATGCACGCACGTACACCCCCGTGCCCGTGCACACGGCAATACCTCACCACGAGCCAAGGTAACCGCGTTGCTGCTCACAGTTTCAGTAGGGAATCAATCTTTCTAAACAAATAAGTGCGCACTTAGACTCGCATGCAGAACAACACATAGCTATCAGCTGTGCTAAACGAGCCTGTGTCTTTTATCAGTGCTCCTTTGCTCTGCGGCTCTTTCTAGTTTTCCATGCTGTCGTGGCCCAGGGGGACGAGCTGCTCACAGGATCAGGGAATCTTCATTAGCTCTAATTACATCAAACCAGACAAGAGATTAGAGGCCAAGGCAGCACCCGTCGAGGAAAAAAAAAAATACACTCAAACACACACACCCTGCTGACTGCTCGCGGGGGGAGGCGCGGGAGGGCAGAGGTTGTAGCATTAAAGGTGAAAAGTGGAAAAGGTGGGAGGAGAGACATAAGGGGTGTAGTTAGAGAGATGGAGAATTACTCATCACGAGCAGGAAAGCGGCACACTGGCACGGGAAGCCGAGGAGAGTCAGAGAAATAAATTGCCCTCGTCTCTGCCCACGCCCCGTAGTGTGTCTTCATCAGAGTTCAGCGAAGCGCGCAGACAGGACAGAGGAGGCGGGGAAGGCTCGGATGAGGAGGAAGAGGATGTGAAAAAGGATGAAAGAGGAAGGAGAATGGAAAGCAGAGGACAACGCTGTGTGATCGAGGTGCGGAATTTCAGGGTTTGAGTCAGCAGTTGGAAGCACTCAGGCTTAGCTGAGTCACAGCTCTTAGAGGTCCCCATTGCGACAGAGAATATGACGCTCACAAGCGATTAACATAATTAGCAGGGTAATGCAAGCAGAATGGTTCTGTATGCAGGGATGGCAAAGTCTGCATTTGGTTCAACACTTACGCCTCTGTTGGATGGGTGGCATGAAATTGTGTGCAGACGTTCCTATACCTTTCTTACACCTCATTGTCTAAACACCAACGTGCGTGAAAACAGGTTTTGTAAACCGTAGAAAGAAGCGTTATGGCAATTACATTTCTACACCAATTTAACAGTGTTGGAACCATGCTTGACATGGAGGATAATTGTGACTGAAATAGCAAAGACTCCAACAGAAGAAACAAGCCTTCACTGCCTCCGTGATGTGTGTCATAGCAACACGTCAATAAAGGGGCCAAAATTTGCGTGTACACCAGATAGTAAATACCTGGGAGTACTCCAGAGTCATTCGCACACATGAGCCTTTGTCTCTGAGGGAAATGGCCCAATCTTCGCAGGTTTTTGTCCAGTTTGAAAGGACAAACATAATTTTGGTCTACCCAGACACCTTAATGACAGAGCATAGAGATTCCCAGATGGCTCTCGGAGGGAAATTGTATTGCATTGTGGTGGAAAAAGAAGCGCACACAAGCTCAAAGCGGTTTGCCTAAAGTAAACAAACCAGTATCAACACTGTTCTGTTTGTGTTTCTTCTTTTTCTATACTTTTTTCCCAGCAGTGTGGTTGTATTTTTATCAGTCGTCACGACTATCATTTAGGAAAGGACTGCACGAGGCATTGCTCCTCAAGTGCATTTATGAAAGGGAAAGGCTTTGTGTCGCAGTTGTGTGCACAATGACCAATCCATCAAGCATAACAGCAGTTTGACGCCCACTTGCGTTTTCCATGATTGTCACAATAAGTTTGACATTTTTGGCTACAAACACTCATGTTCCCCTCAGGATGAATTGATGTAACTTTGGTGGCCCATTTAACCTTTCATCCAACACCATCATTTGGCTAACATTCCACATGACCACCAGGTGGTGAAGACTAACATCTCTCTGCCGCTTTGCGTTGAGTGTAAGATTGACCCCTTTCTCTTGCTCTGTCTCCTTTTAACTTTTACATTTGTGCATCTGTAGAGCCACACCCCAAAACACCATGTTCTTTCTTATCTTTCTGTATCCTCCCTTTCTGTCCTGTCCCTGTGTAAGTGGTTGAACAGGTAGATCGTGATCTTTCACTCAGCAGTAGGATCTTGTGGGTCAGAGTTGCAGTTGAGCACTAACCCTGCACAGTTGGATCTCTACCCGCACTCTCATCTCCCACCGAGCACTTCAATTAAGGCCTCTTTCATCCAAGCCTCATTCTTCACTTCAGAGCAGCACCAGGGGGAAGGCCAGGCTCAGGCAGGGAGATTGAATCTGTGATGATCTTTCTTTCTGCCAGTTTCAGGCTTTCCACCTTTGCTCGCTGTTGTACTTTCCTCCAGATCTCGAAGCCCCCTCTGTATTTATCCACCTTTCTATCTATCCTTCCGTAGTCGATCTATCGGCTGCAGCCTTTTTCTGCTATTCCTTTCCTTCTTTCTGTGACCTTATCCCTCTCCCTGTCTTTTAATCACCCAGCACTTCTTTCTTATTTCTGCTTTCTGGTCCTGACCCACAATCTGCCATCATCCATCCATCTTTCCATCCTCACCTCTATTCTCGTTTCGCCTTTATCATCTGCCTACTCCGAATCCTTTCTGTCTCTCTGCCGCGATTTAATTCCTTCTCTCTCTCGCTTTCTCTCTCTCTCTCTAATTCGCTCCCTCCCTCTTGCTCTCTCTCTGTCTCCGGGTAGTGCTCAGCTGTAGAGCACAGCGGACTCTAATGGCAGATCGTTATCATGCTAATTAGAGCACTTTGTAGCTGCCTCCCGTCATTCTCTCTTCCTTGCAGCCCCTCCACGCTATTGTTAAAAAGGCCACCCCCTCCTTTCCCCTCTCCGCCAACCCCCCGCACCCCGTCTCTCCATCATTAACGGGACGTGCGCTGGCGTAATTGGACGCTGTTTATTCCGGTGATCAGGTTATTAAATCACACAGAGGTGACGCCTGCACAGGTCTCCCCTGAAACGCTTTCATCATTGTCCCATGCCATTATTGAACCTGTGTGGATGCGCACATACATGTGCACTCACACACATGTGCACTCACACACATGTGCACTTTCACACTTGTTCACAGAGGGTTGTGTATATCGACATCCCCTACAAGACGTGAAGGAACATGATGTGTAAAGAGGCCATTCCCCATTTCCTGCTGTATACAAGCGTGTACCATCGCAGATTCCCCTGCCAATAAAACGTTTAATTTATAACGCTAAGTGAGTTTCTTTCGACCCGGAGGCTTTGATGACAAGTGTGGGCGAAGTTGAATTAGGCCAAGGACCTAATATTTGCCCATTGAGATGCTGCTAAAAGATGCAATTTTTAGCATTTTTCAGGTACAGCGATGACATTTTTTCCCCCGATCCATTTTCCTGTGAAACTAAGTGCGTCCCTGTATTCATGGGTCAGAGACAGACTTAGACTCTGTTTTAAATGTCAGATTTTGTTCCCCTCCTGGATCCTGATCAGGCCTGTAATTACTCTTGGTGTTGTTCCTCTGCACAATCTATTATGCTTATCACGTAGGTGCATTCCGTGCCAGGTGCTCAGGAGGAATTGGGGTGACTTCTCCGAGTTACTGAGGCTGAACAGAGAAGTGGTGGCCAGGAACTTGTCGATCAAAGTGAGACAAAGGCTTGTTTCGTGATTACAAGGAGAGGCTGACACTCCTCTGAGCTTACATCACCTCCCCAGAGGTTGCATAACACAAGGCTCCCATTCCAACAAAGCCATCACCCATCACCCTGTTTCCCTCGCTCGTCTTGCTCGCTTTCATCTGCTCAGAAATACCTGACATGTTACTCTTCCGCCGTGCCTCTCTTCATTGTCAGCCCTTCATCCCATAGGAATGCCATGCATTTCAGGTGTTGTGACTTTCCTGGCATTATCTTTTGTTTTTTGTCTGCCTCTCATCTATACTCGCTGAGTTGCAAGGTCCAGAGGTTCTGAGCCAGGTCTGATTATGTGCATCCGCTGCTCATCCACCAGTTAGAATAATTCTACCCAGTGTCAAACAGTTAAACAGTCTCAGCTATACGTAAATACCAATTACCATTACATAAATACAGTTAATATTTATATGCGCAGTTTAGTTTAGTGTCAATCGGACTTTTCCAAAATAGAATAAGAGTTTTTAGAAACATCAAGAGAAATATGGGGGTTGTTTCATGTTTAAAACCGCACAGAAAGTTATTTTAATGTCTGAGTTACAACGATTAAAGTGAAGCATCATATCAGAACAAGCTGCTGTCCCAGTCTAGAACAAATCACATCTAACAACAATAGCCTCCTCAGGTTATGATCCTGATGGGGGAATCTTATTTAATGACTTTCTGTGGTCTGATCTCTTTGGCCAGACACCTGGTATGCCTTTACATTTCATTATGTTATAGACTGCATTAGGATGTATGGCTCTTGTACTTGTGGGTTAGAAATTTCATCAAATCATGTGTTTTTTGCTTTTACAAAAGCAAAATTTCCATTTGGTCTTCTCCAAACTTCCTGTTCCTGAAACAGGACTAAAGAAAAACAACCATCACAGACGAAACAACAGCAATGGTCTGATCTTTTGATAACACTCAGTTATCTTACTTCCTGCTTCTGTCTTTGCTTCACAGATGGTACGTGCCGCTGTTCTGCCTCATCTTTCTGATGATCTGCTGCTACGCCAGGATCATCTGCGTGGCCAATAAGAGGGTAAGTGATCCTCCTGCGTCCAGTGGGCAGCGGCGGCAACCCAACACAGTGGCAATTAAGCTGAATCCAAATGCATTGTGACCTTTTAGAAAACTGACATCAGTGAAAGCTGAGACAGCATTGCCACTTGCCTGTTTTTACATTTCTATGCCTGGGAGGGATGGTCTCCAAAATAATTTTACGTGTGATATATCATTTTACAGTTGGCACTAGGGTGAGAACTAAAATATAAAAAATACAATTCATGTTTTCTATCATCTGTTGCCATATAAGTAAATGACAGTAACGAGTGGAGATCCTCACAAATGATACTGATTAGAATCCACTGTTGCTGACATTTATGATCATGGTGACCTGGCAAAACACACATACGCTTTAGATAAGCAAACCAGATGTAAACAGACAGGTTGTCTGAGCGACTGAAATTTCAGGTAAATTTCAAGACACACGTAGGTCAAAGGTGAACCAGGTAGTTGGTTTGTGAACTGCAATACGTATTTACAGCAGAACGTTTGAGTAATGGCTGACCTAGTGATTTATTTAAAACCTTAATGAACCTAAACAATCTTTAAAGCCACTGATATTTCAGATCATCTACTTTTTTGTCTGTAATAACCATAGGTAATAACACGTTTGTATGTCGTCTTTCATGCCACTGGGTGGAAGCAAATTTGGAAATGATAATTCTATGTCTGTAAATATCATCTATTACCTTTCAAATGAATTATTTTCATATTTTGACATTTTGTGTGTTCAAAGTAAAAGTGTGGCTTCTTTAACTTAAACTCATTACCTTTTATTTTTATATAGATTTTTTTTCTCGACATTTTGAAGAATTTCACCGTCGCTTTTTTTTTTTGTGACGGATACTTTTCACTGTTTTGACATTTCAATCACTTAAGTGTCGACCAGAGCAACTAATCTGCTGATAAATCAATTAACCAATTAGTTGATCTCCCAGTGTTGGCTCCGAGCTCAGCAGAAGCCCAGAGGCAGCACTCCATGAAGTTCACATTGCTGCCATTCCCCCCGATCTTACACCACCACAATGTAGCCAAAAAGCCACTGGAGGGGCCACCAGCAGACTTGCGTTGCAACACTGTGTGTGTGGGATTTTGAAATTATTAATCAATTACAGAAAGAGAGGAAGAGAGAACGAGGCTAAAGCCACACTCCGAATGAAGTGGTGAACATTGACATTCTCTGTTTGAGCGTCAGGGACCGTGAAACAGATTTTTGCAGATAGCCGGGCTGCAGACGGGCGTCGTCAGAGACAGAAAGCAGGTAGCTAAAGGGAAGGGGGAAAAGAGAGGACTCAGCTCTTTATCATGAATGTGATAAAAAAGAAAGGATGAATGAATTTAGCTGGTTTTGAACCCGCATCTCATAACTCATTCAGCTCACGTAATCAGCCGTCTCTCCCTCTTCCTCTTCCTCTTGTCTCTCTGTATCTCTGTTCTCCACCTTTCTCATTTTCACCCTCCTCCTCTTTTTCCTTTTCGAACTCCATTTATCTCTCCGTCTGTCTCTGACTCCTTCCCCCTCTCATTTTTCCCTTTACCCCCCTATTCTCCATTCAGCCTCCACGTCTGTCTCCCTCTCTCCGCCTTCACTCTGCCGTTTTGCTTTCTCTATCATATTTATGAAGAGCTCAAGCCTTATCTCTTTTTCAGCTGCAGGCTGTCTCACTTGAAAGAATTTCAAAAAGCTTTGAAAGCAGGGTAGGTGGCGATGCAACGAGGAAAGGGATAAAGAGGAGGCGGTTGAGCGAGGAGAGGCAGGATGTTAGCCGGACGGAGAAGTTTGTCCGCTCTCCGGAGTCAGAGAGGGGGATCGCAGGATCATGGGTGGAAACGAATCCGTAGCGTGGGAATCCGTTTAGAGAGTGCACGTCTCATACACCAGTAAAACCCTCTGAGTGACTGTGTGAGCTTGTCGTAACTTGAGAGGTTTGAAAGTTAATGAGTCATGATCATGGCAGACATAGATGTCTCAGAGTGTGGTGTGTTTGTTTTACGGATGCGATTTTTTTACATGCCGACTCCTTCCCTCCCTAAGCCTCGTGCCGCGACACTTAACTGGCTGAATTGCTTGCTTTTCTGTGTCGCGGCTTGAGCAAGATTGCAACAAAAGCTGGGCACACACTCCTGAGACCTGGCCGAAGCTCTAATGATATTGCCACTTATTATCAGTGTTTGTTGATTTTGATGGATCGTGGTGCTCAGCTGGAAAGCGAAGGGCCGCTCTGGAACAAGTTTGATCTAATGGCCAAATGGCTGTGGCCGTTTTCCTTTCTTGCGCCACACAAACACACCACGTAGTCACACATAGATTTACAATGACAATCACATCAGCACACAGAAACCATGGCAACGTTGAGTTAATAAATAGCAGAAGAGCAGAGCTGTTAGTGCGTGTCGTTTACACTGCCATATTGTGCGTGTGCGTGTAAAGCTCACGCAGGCCCTCCAGAGATTTTGTCTGTGATGTCTTGGGTTACGTAAACCTTCTGGCTTCATACCCCCCCTCCCCCTCCCCCCCTCTATCCGCCACCTCTGTCCCACCATTACAAATCCCCGTCTTGTGCACGGGCGTGTGAGTGCATGTGTGCGAGCGTGTGTTCCTGTTCGTGTCTGTTGACATTTTCCGTGCGTTCCCCTGAGAGGGGAGTCAGAGGAAGAGCGGAAAGTATTCCCACGTCGTCTCCAGAGATTTCAGATCTGCCATGTTTGTTCCACTTTTTTTCTTTTTCGTTCACGCTTTCACACAATTTTCTCCCCCTTTCTCTACACACCCGCCGCCTCTCCTTCTTCTTTCTGCTGTCATATTGTGAGCACTTAAAGCTGATCAGTTCCCTCTTTTGTGAAATGTTGGGAGCTCCCTTCTGCCTCTCAACTCTGCACCCTGCTGTGAATTAGACAATTGTGCAGGGTTGAGGGAGAATTGGAACGATTTAGTGTTGGGATCGTAGCCAATGTAATACTTATTCCAGCTTGTCGCTCCAGGCACTGACCTCTAAATCTAAGACCAGTCCTTGGGAATACCAAATTAAATATAACTATATACTCTCTTTATATTTCTCCATATTTGTTTATTTTGACCAAAATAACTGACCTGACCTTTTCTTTCCATTTTTTTTCTGTCTTTTCTGAGCAGTTGCAGTCATGGTTGGGAACCTTCAACCCAGAGAGGGAGAGACGAAAGGTAATGGCCTGTCTGATCATCACATTTCTCAACACACACACTCACATATACACACACCAGACACACACACACACGGAGCGTGAGGATTAAACTGTGTGCAGGATTAGCTCTTGCGGTCACGCTGGGTAGGTGTCAAACCCAGCAGGGAGAAATTTGCCCTCTTGACTCTCTTCATGTGTGTGTGCTTGAGCGCGTATATAAATGTGGGTATGCACTTACGCACATGTTCCTAGCGTTACTTAATTAACAGTGAACAGAGGAGGAAAAATAAGAACAACGTGAAGACAAGAAGACCCTTCATTATGTCGGCTCTGCTTGTTTACACCGAACCAAACAGAGCCATCAAAATGCCGCCACAGGGTGTGATGTTTAGATAACATACCAGTGTTAAGGAATCGGAGGCGTGACGTGTAACACAACAGCCTCTGTCTCCCGCCATGAAGGCTCTCACTTTTACACAGACATCAATCCAGCGGCGACTACCACCATTGCCAGCTTATCCCCAGAACACCAGTCCCCCCCCCTCATTCTGTACCTTTTTTATGAAATGGCAAGGCAGAATAAAGGTATATCATTCCGGCCTTGAACCGGCTCTATTAAAGGGATGAGATTGAGAAACGTGAGGAGTTGGAGGGGAAAAGGTAACAAGCAAGAAAAACATAATTTTGGGTATGCTGCTGCAGTGTTGCGCTGAGGAGCGCAAAACACTGTAGTGTTTCCCATAAATGACCTAGACTGTGGCGACCTGCCATAGTCTAATTTGTCTCACCAAAGTTTAATAAAAAATCTGAATTTTTTACACATTCTCATATGAACATAAAAGTTCTCTAATTTAGTGTTTTACGCCATAGAGCTGTATGCAGTGATCTTTGCCCCGCTGTTTTTTCTCTCTCTATTTCTTTGTCGCTCTCTCTCTCTCTCTCACAATCAAATTGAAACACATTGACCTTTCTGTCATAGTCGCACTGGCCATTGGCAGAACCAGCAGAAATCATGTGCCATTGCTGGACCATCAAAACATCCATAAAGCTTTTGCCATTCTCAGCAGAATTCATAACATCAGTTGCTTCCACTTTATCTTTGCACCTTCCCATCAAGGGCATTCAGTTCTTAACAGGCGGGTAGACCTCAGCACAACAATCTGCCCTCTCCGTGTACCTGTAACTCAGTTGCGCTTGAAAGCATTTGTATGTGTTCATTGTGCAGTTACAACAGTTATCAGCCCTCATTGGCCGGAGTTAAATTTATTGCTAAGTTTTTTCAGTACCTCTTTGAAGGATTTTTTGGGAAGTAGTTCTTCTCTCTCACCAAAAGCTTCTTGTTATGTTATTTCGACTCGGCTCCTGGCTACAGACATTGAAGTGTCCTCCAGCAAGACACTAAACCCTCACTTGCTCAAGCATCGCTATGGAGATGCCAAATCGTTAAAATTAATCATAGCTTCCCCCACAGAGGTGGTCAGTGTTGCAGCACGACTCCTGAAAAGTTTAATATGTAATAGCAGCAATCCCTCGCTGATCCGCCTTGAGTTACCTGCTCACTGTCTCCTCTGCTCTGCTGCCGCTCCTCAGCCCTGCAGGGTGAGGCGTGGAGGGCAGGTTAGGGTTAAGGTTATGTAGATGCTGCCCCTAAGTGGCAGATGTAATCACTGCACACTGAACTGGCGTAACCCTCAACCATGACAGTAGTAGCTGCAACACAAACCCACCGTTCATATAGGCTAATTGCTATGTGTTGCACAGAGTGTAAATAAGTCGGCAGTGGTTTTAATGTCCCCTCTTTCCTTGTATTTCTCTTTCCCAGTTGCTCTCCTCTTTTCAATCGTTTTTTCTTTCTAGCCTTTCACTTTACAGACTCTTTCCCCTCTTTCTTTTTTCCCTCACTCCCTTCCTCTCTCTCTAACTCTTGTTCTCATACCCAGCATGAATAAAGCAGCAAGCCAGGTTCATGGACATGAATATTTAGGAGAGTTTATGCACGCGCTGCGATGCTTTGAAACAACAACAGCCTCCCTGATTGTGCTTGCCAAGCAAGCGACCACTGGTTCCTGTGTGTGTGTGTGTGTGTGTGTGTGTGTGTGTGTGTGTGTGTGTGTGTGTGTGTGTGTGTGTGTGTGTGTGTGTGTGTGTGTGTGTGTGTGTGTGTGTGTGTGTGTGTGTGTGTGTGTGTGTGTGTGTGTGTGAGAGAAAACGAGAGAAAATGATTCCTGCTGGGCGTCTAAAGACCACTGGCTCTGGTGATTTCCATTTTCTTCCTCAAATTCTGTCCGTCTGCCCTCACATGTTCTCCTCTACTGTGACTCGCACACACCCATGCACACATACACATGCACACATACACATGCACACCTCTCATGTTTTGTGCTGTCACTTCTAGTTCGCTACGTTCGCCATTCTTGATCTTTTTTATTCTCCTCCCCTCTCTCCCTGACTCAGCTTGCACCATCCCCCTCACTCAATATGTATCTGCGTGTATCTGGCTGCAGCCATGACGTACATAACTTGTTTCGACAGTTATCGGGGCCGTCAGTCACATGGTTGTAACACATCTGTGTGTTTCTTGAGCGATTTGTTTGTCTTCACGCATGACCACATGCATCCAGTGAGCATCACAAGATCTTCGCAGCAGCACCGGTCAGCGAGGGGATGTACAGAAGAGGGTATTTAAGTTAGACAGACACACACTCTTTCTATAGTTGTGAGGACACTCATTGACATAATGCCTAACCCCAGCCTTATCCATCACAAATCAATGCGTAGACCGAATCAAAACTCCTAAACCTTATGTCTTGACCATCAAACAGCCCTTTAAAGTTGTGAGGACTGGTCAAAATGTCCACACAATGCTGGTGTCAATCCAAAATTTGTCCACACAACTGTAGAGTGATATGTAAACACACACACACACACACACACACACACACACACACACACACACACACACCTTTAAACACATTTGCACAACTGCACACACAGCCACTCAGTCCTGTCGGGTAGCAACAAAGCTGCCTAAGCAAACAGCGAGCCTGTTGTTCGTTATCTTCCCGGGGTGTTTGTTTACCGAGCCACACAAGCCTTGCCTTGAGTTGTGAGATGTGTGTGTGCGCGTGTGCGTGTACTTGCATACGCAACCTTGTATCTTGTTGAGCATTACCTCTGCACTTGTGTATCCACTGTATTCTGATTTTACATGTCACCAACATCCTAAAGAATAAGCTGCAAGGACAGTTTGGTTTGTCAAGAGCTCTTAATGACGACACATGGCTTCGTCAAAACACATCCAGCTTCTTTTGTAGGGATGGACTCTGCAGCTGCTGGATAATCAGCGATACTTCTGGTTGCTTTCGGGTTTTGATTGTCCCTGAAAATCTTTTTGGGTTTAAGAAAACTCATTAGGCAGTAAAAGTATTACATTTTTACCTCCGCCAAAGTCCATTTGTGTTTTTTTTTTTAAGTTTACACAAACACTACATGACAGATTATCATGAAACTTGGTGGAAGGATGTAGTATGGGTAAGGGAAGAGGCCAGGCAATGCTGCTGTGGATCCAGATCAGAGGGCAGAATTTTCTTCTTGGTTCTCTAACATAAGGTTTGGGTGTTTCTGTTTTTTACATTTCCACTCTTTCCCCCGGGGATAATTGGATCTTGATGAAAGAAATCTGGCACATAAGGTGAAGGATTTATATCACTGTGTGAAGTTTGGTGCTGCCTGATTTAATTTAAGGGGACTTGGTGAAGGTATAAACTCTACTGAGTGCCATTCTAGTTTAAAATAGTTTTATTAGCACTTTAAGGATTTTTAATGAATGTTGGCTTAAAAACTAAGATGGAAAGTTGTCTAAACAATATCACATACAACATTATAATTTACTAATACACTATCAACATTTTTCCTGAAAAGAATCAACAAATCACATGAGAAAAACCCTGCGATGGATACAGCGGCTGAAGCAGATGAAGATGATCACAGTGATGAAAATGATCTTGCGCCATGTCTCATAGAGATATGAAAAGTCCTTGAATTTCACTTCGGAAAACCTTTCAAAAGCCCTTTAATTTGGTGCTCACGTGCGTCTGGGAAACCTGATGCTGTTATTTTTAGAACAGATTTATCTCTTGAGATGAGTGCGAGCTCAGTGCTGGGTGGATGGGATGGGTCGCTCTCTTAAACTGTCTGTAATCTAGCATGCACCATGAATGTTAGGACTGGTGTGCCCGCAGCAAATAATTACGGTTTCATTCCCTTCTGCTTCCCGAGCAGCGCAGGGGCCTCTGACACGGGAGGACTGTAATTAAAAACACGAGGCTCTTCCTCCTCCTCCTCCTCCTCCTCCTCCTCCTTCTCCGCTATTCCACATCCTGCCTCTTGCGAAGCGAAATTCCTGGAATGCCTGCCTCTACACCTCACCTAAATTTTGTCTGAGATTACACGTCTCCGTGCGTTCTCTGAAACCCAATTTCTGGAACCTTTCATTCCCCCGCAAAAGAGCTCACCCCCCACCCACCACAAACCTCCCGTCTTTCCCCAGCATCCTTCAAGGTCCCTGCTTACTCTTTTTCTCTCTTGACCGTGAGGCAGTCCTCCCGAGGTGCACGTAATAAAACACACACACACACACTTGAGATAATAGGTAGATCTTGACATGTCCGGTGACGTCAGAACTTTCGATAATTATAGAAAAGAACAGGTCCAAGCGTAGTGTCTGAGTTATGCTAAGTTGTCAAATAGGAAGAGGCTCTTATCAGTTGATCACGCAAAGCCTGCATTCGTTACACAGTGGAAACTTGGCTCATATATTCCGTACCCACACACACACACACACTTACGCCAGTAGGCACACACACATAGAGATACAATACCACCGGGGGTCTCTCGTGATTTTCATTTGAATTGTTTAAAATGCCTGCGTTAGAGCTTGCACGCCTCAGGGTCTTTCTGGTGAGTAATTAATTTCTAGCATGTGGGGGTAGAGACCAGAGCTTGTGGGCCTGCCTCTTGGCTCCGGCTGTGTGTATGTGTATACACATCTGTGTGTGTGTGTGTGTGTGTGTGTGTGTGTGTGTGTGTGTGTGTGTGTGTGTGTGTGTGTGTGTGTGTGTGTGTGTGTGTGTGTGTGTGTGTGTGTGTGTGTGTGTGTGTGTGTGTGTGAAGGAGGGAGGGAGGGAGGGAGGGAGAGAAGGAAAAGGCTTTGCGCTGGCTCGGCTACTGCGTCCTAGCCTAGGGGAGGGAGAAGGGTTGGGGGGGAGAGAAAAAACAGCACAGCGCAGAAAATCGATCCAGGGGCCGCTCTTCTCAGCCTCTTCCGGACGCAAGAGTCCTCCTCTCCGGGGAATTAGATAACGGCTTGTAAAAGCTCTCCACCGCCAGCCTCTCTCTCTCTCTCTCTCTCTCTCTCTCTCTCTCTCTCTCTCTCTCTCTCTCTCTCTCTCTCGTCGACTTTTAGCTGCTGCCACATCTATCTGTCTCCCTCCCTGCCCACCCGCCGGCTCTCTGCTCGTCCACAAGATATTGAATTCATTCCGTTCACATAACGGCAAAGTATTGGCTTCCAGTTTAATTGGAATCTGCGTTTCTGCCCATAACTGTGTGGATATTGCGTATTATCAGCAGGTTAATATTTTATTATGTCTTAATTGGCCTTTGTTGTTTTCCTCAGTGCACTGATCCTCCAGTTAAGACACAGACTGTGTGTGTGTGTGTGTGTGTGTGTGTGTGTGTGTGTGTGTGTGTGTGTGTGTGTGAGAGACAACAAAACATCGTTGTTAATGTAAAAATTCTTCACATGAGTCACTCTTCAGTTCTCTTTCCTCCAGGTTTCGTTGGCTGAGGAGATCAAGCCATTGAAGTGGTATCCCTCCGTTTACCTGCTGGTGTCAATCTTTCCCCTCATCAACAGGTAACACACTCGCACGCCTGCACGGGACATAAACTCCGCGCTCTCATTTTATTTGCATGTTGGCTTCGCTCCGCTGTATTATCTTCTCTCAGCTGTCACCCTCTCCCTCCCCCCTTTCTCCCTGCTCTGCTTTTCCCATCCTCCCCTCTCTCTCTCTCTCTCTCTCTCTCTCTCTCTCTCTCTCTCTCTCGCTCTTATCTGAACCCTCACAAAGCTTCACGCTCTCTCTCTCTTTAGCAGCATAAACACTTAAGGAGATTTCGTGTGCCGGTGCCTGAGTATTGGAAGTACGGAGCATTTTATTGCCTTTTTTTTTCACCCAGGGCCTCATCAACTGGGGGCTGGTGTGAGGAGGCGAGTGGTCCAGTAAACGATAACCCCCGGTGCTGTTATTACTCCCTTCCTCCCTCTCCCTCTCCCCGTCTCCCTCCTGCTTTCATTTGCCACCGCTCCCTCCGTCCTCCCTCCCCTTCCCCATGTTGAAACCGGTGTGATTGACAGGTCAGGGTTACTAAGTGATTAGCTGCGGCGGCTCTGCTTGTCGCCACGGCGATGTAGGCGGAGACACAGGTCAATTACAGGGTCAACGTCTTTCAAAGGCGCTGCTCAAACACTGCACCCCCTCCCTCCTCACCTTATCCTCACGCTCTCTCACCCCCCCTCCTCCTCCTCCTTCACCTCTCCATCCATTCCAGCCTCCCACCCCCCTCTCTCCATCCCATGCCCTGGCTGTCGGCTGATGAAGATGACAAACTGCATCCTGCGCTAACCCCAAAACGCCCTCTCTTCCTTCCCCTCCCTGTCCTCACTCCCCCCCCTTTCTTTCCTTCCTTCCCTTCATTAATGTCACTTTCTCTTCCTCTATCCCTCGTGTTACGCTCACATATGTTTCTTACAATCCTTTTATTTCCACTCCTCCTAGCGTGGGCTTGTCGTCTTTCTCCTTCTGTGTTTTTCATGTCAGCTCCCCACCTCTTCCTCCTCCTCCTCTTCCTCCACCACTTCTCCTATCCTCTGCCACACAAAGCCCTCGCTCTCTCTCTCTCTCCCTCTCTTGAGCAAACAAGCTCTCGCTCGCTCGCTCAGCTCCGCTCCGCTTTGCCTTTCTCCAGAGAGCGAACGAGGAGAAAACGGGAATGAATTGCTCTCTCGTCGTCGTCCTCCACCACCACCGCCTCCACCCCTTCCCTCTCCCCCTCCTCCCCGTCCTCTCCGGCTCAGCAGCGCTGGCTGTATACATCTCCGGCTCCTATTAATTTGTTAGCCTCCCCTCCCTCTTACCCCTTCCCTGACTCACTCGCCTCCCTCCCTCCCACCGGCTCATATCCTCCCCCGCCTTCTCCTCCCCTCTTTCTCCATCTCTCCCTCCTTCCTTCCCTCCCCTCTGCTGAGTGCTGGAGTGTGTAAAGTGTTTGTCACGGTGCCGTGCCGATGTCGCTCTGCTCTGCCGTGTGGAAGCGGCGCACAGCAGACAGCCTTAGTGTGTGTGTCGCTGTGTGTGTGAGTGTGGGTGCGTGTGTGGAGGTGGGTGGTTGGCTTCGTGTCAAGGCGAATGTGCTGTCTCTGCTTGTTGCCGTGTGTGCGTGTGCCTGCCTGCGCACTTGTTTGTCCGCCTCAACTTGAGTGTGTTCTTTTGCGTGTCTGTCCATGAGCATTCCCATGTGTTTGTATATGTGTGTGTGCTGCAGTTTGTGTGTACATGCCGTGTGTGTGTGTGTGTGTGTGTGTGTGTGTGTGTGTGTGTGTGTGTGTGTGTGTGTGTGTGTGTGTGTGTGTGTGTGTGTGTGTGTGTGTGTGTGTGTGTGTGTGTGTGTGTGTGTGTGTGTGTGTGTGTCTGAGTGGGGGATTATTTCTATCTGAGCTCCAAAGCCTCCTAAACAGGGCTTAGAGAGACGGCCCAGGGCAGCAGCTAAAGCCGTTGGGTAGAGCTCTCCCTCTCCCTCTCTCTCTTTCTCTCTCTCTCTCGTTCCACAGCTTGCTCTGCATCCCCCCCCCCACCACCTCTCTCTCTCTCTTTCTCTCTCTGCCATTTCTCCCTGCCCTGATCCATTGCGTTAATACACAGACACTCCTACACACAAACACCATCATGGGCCTTCATCTGCTTCCTCACACACACACACACACACACAAACGCACGCACGCACACACACGCCACACACGCCACACTCAATTTTAATCTGTTCCAAATGCACACTGGTAAATGTGTTAATTCGACACCAGCTGTTGCGAATTGAAATGGGAAAGCGCTCCTACTTTTCCTCGACGCGCTCTTACACACATGCATGGACGAGTCATTATACATCATTTTGCCACACATCCCTCTCTCTCTTTCTCACTCTCTTTCGCTCCCTCTCTTTCGCTCTTCCTCATTTACTTCCCCTCATTTGGGAGCACAAAAGTAGCACCAGACACTCGCACCTGACCACGTATACCTCCTCCTTCTCCTCTCTCTGCTACTCCTTCTTTCTCCGCCACTCTCCCCTCAGTGTGTGTGTGTGTGTGTGTGTGTGTAACCGCTGCCCGGGCACGACTAGAGTTTTCACAGTCTGCTTCTCACATCGCCTCCCCTGTGTGCTTTATGGTGTGGGTGTGTGTTTGTTTACAAGGCTTGTCTAGATTCCTACTGAGCGTGCTTGTACGCCTGTTTGCATAAATAAACCCTCTTGTCGGAGCCTCGCTGCTGATTTCTGTGGCTTGATGAGCAAGTGCTCCTCCTGGACAGCCTGCTCGTCTTTTACGAGGACTTTTTGCTCTCCATTAACACCCTCCTCTTTTTCCCCTTTTTTGACACTGAGCAGGGAGAAACTGCCATCCTCATTTAGTGTCCCTTTTTTTCCCTCTCTTCTCTCGCATGCTTTGTCTTAAAGCCCTCTAAGGAAAGACTCCAGGCTGGAGGAGAGCTATTGCCTTAGAGCAATCAGTGTAATATGCCTTGCAGAGAAGTGCTTCAGCGTGGATAGATTGGCCCTGGCGGCGGGACTTGAACCAGTAATGTGTCTGTAACCTTGAGTTCACCCTGTCACTCCAGGAGGCAGCTTGCATCCTCCTAGTTATTCTTAGTTTCCCCCCGATACTGCGTGTGGGTTTTGCGGTGTGTATGGGCCTATACGTGCTTGCAGGGGATTTTTGTATGGGCTCCCTACAGCGCCTAAGCCCCCGCCTTTCTCTGGAGGAGATCTGATTTCCCTGCTCCAGGCAAGCAGGGAGAACAAGACAGTGCGTGCGTGCGTCTGTGTGTGCTTCACTGTGTGTCTGCGCTTTTGTGTGTGTGTGCGCGCAACCGGGGCCGGGCAGACCTTCCCCATCTCCGTTCTGCACTTTGAAAAACGAGTGAGGAAATCTCAGAGCAGCAGTTATTATTCATCCCTCAAAGAGAACGGGGGGAGGAGGCGGAGGGAGGGCGGGAGGGAGGGATGGATGGAGGGAGGAAGAAAGAGAGAGCCAAACGGGAGGGAGTAAGGAGCGGTGGGGGATACATTAACTCTTATCTCACTGGATTCGGCTTTCTGCATCCCAGGATGCGCTTCTTCTCTCCCTCTCTCTCGCTCAGCCCGGCTCTCTCCTTTCTTTCTACGCTCCCTTCCTTCCGCTCCTCGCCTCTGCGCCTCTCGGAATATCTTGCATTCAGCGCGCGAGGATGTGTGTGTTTGTGCCTCCGTGTGTGTAGGCTGGTGTGTGGTTTGTACTGTATACCCTAATATCTTTTGTGGTGTATTTTGTTTACTTGAACAAGTGAGCTGCTCAGATGCTGAAAGGCGGTATGCAAGGTTCCAACTCTCGTCTTTGTTTGTCTGGGAGCTTTTTTTTATTTATCTATCACTTCACATTCAATTTACTGTATGAGAGTGGCAGCATTGGCCTGTTTACTAAAATAAGTTTTGAACTTGATACAGCTGGCAGGTATTTGATTTCCTTTTTGTCCTTAGATTCGGAGGCAAAAGTGGGGGTCGCAAAGAAAGTCAGGATTAGCCCACTTTGAATATGATTTTATACACTGCATTAGAGCCCGACCAATATTTTTCCTTTCTTAATAAAGTTTATTGTTAAACTATAAAAGATGAAGACTCGATTACATTTCTTAGTAATTAGTGTTCGATAACAACATTTTTGACTTCATATCAAAATTTTTAATATATATTGGCCGATCGGCATCAGAAATTCTCTATGTCCTAATATCGTATCGGCATCAGTCCCCAAAAATCCGTATCTGTTGGGATCTGGTGTCTATAACCACCCTTGCCTATGTAATAATTTAGTCGCATACATTGTCTTATGAGAAAGAGGTCTCAGCCTATTGTGTGTATATGTGAGATTATATTTAGAGGATATATAGCCATGTTTACCGCGTGTGCCCACGTGTGTGTTCTTGTGCCTTTGTATCTCAGGCGGCGACTGGTGTGTAATTGAAGACGGCGAGCTGCGCTGCCATCCGTCTCCCATTGAGCAGCAGCGATGCTCCGCTATTAATCCCTGTTTAGCGAGACAGCAAGTTGGCCTACAGGGCTGTGTAAAGTGCAGGCTCGCACAGGGCAGGAACCCACACCAATGCTGGACACGCACGCACACACACACACACACACACACACGCACACACGCACACACGCACACACAGGCAGAGGCTCGTCATTCATTATCGTAGTGGATACACACACTCTTTTTATATATATATATATATATATATATATATATATAATTTATACATAATTGCATGCTTCTGAGGTGAATATGCAGATATGAAACATTCACATACAAACACATATATACACACAAACATTAACAGACATATACAGTGAATAAACTATATACGGACCCACACGTCCCTATAGACAGACATATGAAGCATGCTCTACTTTACAGATATACAAACTACATACAGGCACATATAGTCATATTCATACAATCATATACACGCACATGCTATACGCACACAAACGGTAGAGGAGATACTAGATAACCTCTCTCGCACACACTTGGGCACAAGCACACATTCACAGACGCATGCAAAGATAAACACACGCGCACACACACACACATGCACACGCACACCACACACACATATACACACACACACCCCGTTCCCCCTCTCTCTGCTCTTTCAGGCACGTCTTTAAATATTCATCACTCTGGCTGCTCTGAGAGTGCCGTAAACGCTGCCTCACACTCCAGGGAATCGCTAAAGCCTACTCTATCATCTGCTCTCCCTCCTTCCTTCCACTCTTTCTCTCGCTCTCTCTCTCTTTCTCTCTGTCGCGCTCCCCCTCTCTTTCACACAGACGCACACACATTCTACCCATAGCCACGCACTCTGATGAACTCGTGTGCACAAACACCCGAGGGCACAGCCAGTGGCATTGCAGGACACACAGACACACACACTCCGGTTCATGAATCAGACGCAGGGAAACACATGCCTGGCGATGAACATGTACCAGATTTTGTGTGCGTGTGTGTGTTTGTTGGTGTGTTTACTGGCTGCTTCCAGCACGGAGAGCTGAGCGGTGTTGTGTTCCAGGAAACAGGATGTCTCTTTGTTTGGGTTTTATTCTGTTGGTGAACGTTAGCCGCTTCAGTCCCCTGGGTTTGTGTGCGTGTTTGCGCCTCTTTGTCTGTTGGTGTTTTGTGCGTGCACATGCACCCGTGCAGGTGTGTGTCTCCATGCGGCCACATGTTTGTGTGCGTGTGTGTGTTTTGCCTGGTTGTGTGATTCAGCCTGAATCCAGAAATATTTGGTTAAAAGTTCGCACAGAGGGTTGACAAGAAAAGTGTGTGTGATGTGCATCAGTGGGGGGAGTTATAATGGGACTCATAATCTTGGCTGTGAGATTTATCCACATGTTGACACCATGATCAAAGTGGAGTATGTTCCAGATTTCTATTGTAGAGCACACGGACACTAATGCACAATGCAAACCATGTTTTATTTTGACATGATTTACTGTTGGAAAAAACACTCACATGTAGTACACCATATTCACGCAGATGCCTCACAAGCATTGGAGCTTTATGCACATTACAGCGGCTGATCACATGTTGTCAGTGAACAATGAAAGGCCTGTCCTCTGTCTTTGGTGCCCTTAAGGCCACCGCACATGTTAAGTAGACAAGCAGACAACGAACAGAATCTTTTGAACCAGTGTATCCATAGGTCACATTTTCTCTTGGTTGATCGCCAGCCATTGTTATTAACTTCATAACAAAAATTTGTTATTTATATCTTCGTTTAAATTTAAATTGCAAAGATGTGATTACGCTTTGAGGGATTTGGATTGAATAAGTGGATTTAACTTTGTTAAAATTCAATTAATGGCAATCATGCACTGAAGCATCAAGAAGGATATTGTGGGAATTTCCTTTTCCCTCGTGTGTGTTTGTGAGAAGTGTTTTAAGTTTTGTTTCTCTAAATTTGATTACCTTCAAATCGTCCTAATAAAGCTTGAAGCTTTCTGAAAACTAAAGGTACACCGCACAGCGGGTTTCACCTCAGAATGTCCTACTTTTTAATATAAATCCCCCTGTACTGCACCAGAGCTGCAGTGATTTTGTCCTACCCATAATATATTCTCAGAAACAAAGGTTCATATCGCAATGTCTCCTTGACTCCACTGAGTTGCCTGTGTCTTTTCATGTTTTGTCTGCTGCTAAACATACAAGAGAGTTTGAAAAAAAAAAAGTTGTGAATCACACGCTGGCCTTACACCGAGTCGAGAGATTACGCTCGGTTTGGCAGAATTATCCCTTTTAGCCAGAGAAAAGTTCAGATTCGCTGTCAGCAGCAGCACAGCGGGCAGCACGAGGGCCGTGTTTTGGCACCGTGAAGCGTGTGAGTCATCTGGAGGGGAAGAGAGAAAAAAAGAAGTCAGGCAGTCATACGGAGAGAGGAGGAAGCGCGATCGGGGTCAGGATGACTTCTCTGTCTGGCCGGCCTCCGCTCTAGGGAGTGTGTGTGTGTGTGTGTGTGTGTGTGTGTGTGTGTGTGTGTGTGTGTGTGTGTGTGTGTGTGTGTGTGTGTGTGTGTGTGTGTGTGTGTGTGTGTGTGTGTGTGTGTGTGTGTGTGTGTGTGTGTGTGTGTTTTTCTCCCACAGCTGTCAGGATGTGCGGTACAACAATTAGAGGCAGACAAAAAGGTGAACTCTATTGGAGGCAGGAGGGAGGCTGATGGTTGGAGAGCGGCGTAGACTGGCAAGGTGGGATATTGGATGAGATGGGCAGAGGCGATGGATGAGGGATTTCGCACTGACGCTGGAGGGTGAGGGAGAGACGGGTTCAAAGAGTGACTGACAGCATGATAGATGAAAGGGCTGAATAAGTGAGCAAGGCTCGGAGACACTGTGCGAGTGCTAATGATTGACTGCATGCTAACAGGTGGTAGCAGTTTTGGACTCAAAGCTACATGTGTCTGCTTCTGTGTGCTTCTGAGCGTGACTGTGTTTTTATTGTTGTTGACCAGTTGCTCCCGAGTCGTACAGTACACAGAATATCTTCTCTGTTGTCCAACACCAGTCAGCCAACTGCGAGAGTCCTTCGACTGTGCGCGTGCACACACACACACACACACACACACACACACACACACACACACACGCAGCTCAGCCAGGCATCGCCTGCAGCCACACTCTCCTTCCCACCACTGCCTCCCTCATTCATCTTTCATTAGCCTAGCCTCACACAGGAGAACCCCCCCCCCCATCTCTCCCACCACCTCACGTCACTCCATCTCTCTCCCCTCTCTCTCTTCCTTCTCTCACTCTATCTAACCTCGCTTCTTTTTCCCCCTCTCGTCTTATCTTGGTTTCTCTCGCACGTAATCTCTTTTGTTTGTCTCGCTCGTGTCTTGCAATCTGTCTTTTTGGATATCTCTCCTCCCCCTGCCTCTCTCCCTCGCTCGCTGCCTCCTTTTGCTTTTTAGTTTTTTCCCATTTAGCCTCACTCCTTCAGCCCTATCCCCTTCTCTCTCTCTCTCTCTCTCTCTCTCTCTCTCTCTCTCTCTCTCTCTCCTCCTCCTCCCTGTCCTCCTCGATCGTCCTCGGCCCTCGTTCCCCTTCTCAGCCTCGCTCTTGCACATTCTCACCTCTTTATCGTGCACTCCTTTCCTCTTTCACTCTCCTTACTGTGCGGTGCCATTTCTCTGACACCCGTCTCTGCACCCCCCCCCCCCCCCCCCCCCCCACCCCCCACCACCACCCGCACCCCCCACCCCTTCCTGTCTCTCTTTCTCTCTCTCTTGCCCGCTCTCTCTTTCTTCCTTTCATTTCGCTCTCCGTCTCTCCCTCGATGGAGGGGAAAGGCTCTTCGCCTCTAATTGCGGCTGTTCCGTTGCCATGGCGCGTGTTGCTCAGCGCTGTGAGGTGCTGTGCGTGTTTGTGCGTGCGTGTGTGTGTATGTGTGGCAGGCAGATGATTGCTTGCTGCCAGCTCTCGTTTCCCGGACGCCGATCGCGTTTCTTTGCAGCAGCAGGAAAAAAAAATGAGATGCCAGAAATAGCCCCCCTTCACACAGACCCGCTCACTCTCACCGCTATGCTGTCAGAGGAACACACACACGCAGGCAGACACACACACAAACACAGCATTTCCACTCCACCTGACATCCTCAATGCATATGACCTAGGTTATACTGTATGTACACACCTCTGTGCACATGTACAGGTGAGCCGTGTGTTTATATACATCTGCGTGTGTCCGACTTCCTCTATGTGCATGCATGTGTGTGTGTGTGTGTGTGTTTCCTGCGTCTCTAAGGAGGTTGTGTGGGGAGTCCTGATTTATTTCACCTTTAATGGGAAGTGAAATGAATGTGAGCAGCAGCTGGTCTGGTCCTTGGAGATACAGCAGTCGGCTAACCCAGAAAACAGGCAGCTCCACTCTGAAATGGTCCTCACTCCGATGGGCGCCAGGACGCTCCACGAGCTGCGCTGTTGGTTTTATTTTAAGCAGAGTTGAGGCGTTTAGTTGACACCCCTTGCTCAGAATACCTTCCAGCTTCTTTTTATCTCAACCCTTGGCCAACCCAACTTGTGGTTTCCTTCCTGTTGCAACTCTTCAAGGAGTTGTTGGAAGGTAAATGGAGACAGATTAGTGGCGAATAAACCGTGCAACCTCACGTTGCAAAAGAGGATAAAAAGGGATTATAACCAGATTTGTGGACGAATCTCCATAATCATCTTCTGTGCTTTTCACCTGCGGTTCTCACTGGGTTTTTTAAGGGGAAGAGAAAAACCAGCCGGTGTCTGCTTGCTGCCCTGTTTAATAAAGCTAAAATGCCTCTAACCTGTCATTTAAATTTTGACATTCACAGGAGAGCCAGACAATAAACCTAAAACTTTGCAAAAAATTTAACAAAGTCAACCAAAGTCATTTCCGTATATTTGAATAGTTAATTAGATCAGACAAGAAGGTTGCGTTTTCCCTGTCCGTTTGTTTGTTGGCTGGTTTGTCTGTGTGTTTGTTTGTAAGTAAGCTTACGCAAAAACTGGCGTGCAGATAAACACGTGGAAGGATGTGGTATTTTTCAGGGAAGAAAGCATTTCATTTTGATGGATCCAGGAATTTTTATCACTTTCTTAAACATTGTGGCATTTTTTGGACATTTTGACTAATTTCCCAGGGACATTCATGGGTCCTGATGAAAATAATCAGGCACATTTAGGGGACTGATATCGATGAGTGTGTGAAATTTGGTGCAGTTTGATGAATGTAAGGGGACTGATGAGCCTCGGCGGAGAGATGCGCTCTACTGAGTGACATGTCATACTATCATTTGTGATATCATGTGTACTACGAGTCATATCTACAGCTACATACATACAGTGGGTAGGTACTTGTTGCCTTTGTGTGGGTTCATTCATAACAGTCGACTCAACAGTGTTCCCCCTCACACCTTTAATGATGTATTCCACTGTAAGCACCCAGTGGCCTCATTCTTATGGAGTAAATGGTGAAATTACAGTTGGACGAATGGATTCAGATGAAGAGTAGCTAATTGTGAATTGGTCATATGAGCACACTTTGGCTTTAGTGAACAGATTAAAACAAATTTAAAGCTGTTGGAAAATAGCGCTTACTTCAAGAGGAAAAACTAACAATTTGTTCCATCACCTTAAACACTGACTTTCTTACAATATGATGCATGCATAGCCCACAATAGACAATGGCAAGCTGAAGGGGCAGTAGTCACTCCATAAACCAAAGTGTTGCAGAAAGAATAGAAGCCATAAAATGTTTTTACTGTTCATGACTTTCTCGTTATTGTTTGGTACAAAAAGAAGGAGAAGGGGGAAAAAAAGGTCTCCTGCACAGAAAATCTTGAGCACAGATGTGTTCAAAAGATTCATTGCTCTCAAAGGAACTGTGACAGTTAATCATGATGTGACTTTTAATAGTGCTCAGACCTCAATGATATTGAACATATTAATTAATTGCAAATGTTTGCAAAGACAAAACCAAAAAAGACCAGCATGGCTGCAATGATTTCTAGCCTTAATCTCAATGGTAGTGTGTCAATAAAGACAAAAATGCTTATATACCACTTACTTTAATCACAGTGTCTGACCCAGACAATCTTCTGTTGCTTTCTTTATTGTGAAAGAGAAACTCCAGAAAATCTCCACACCCATTTGCGTAGGCCTTTTCTGGAGTTCATGAATTAAAAACGTCTTTTTTACTATATCTTTAAGGCCTTTATGCCAACTTGTGTTGACTGTGGGACAGGATTAAACATAACATTGAAAGTAGGTGTATTTGATTTATATTGTCAGTACAGTGTAGATACTGTTTCTGTGCGGGACGTTTTGTGTGTTTGCCTCTTGTGTCGTCACTTGGCTGGTGTCACCAAGGCTCGTTCCTTAAGGGACGTGTGTCACACTCATCTGGTGATGTCACTATATTGGCAACGCTATTGTGATGTGATTAATGTGGAAACCGGAGCAGCGTTATTACCAAAGATTTCACCAGATCATCATCTGTTTAAATAACTGGAATTAAGTCTCATCCTGTGACAGTCAGAGGTGAGCGACTGTTGTGTCTCATGTGACTCCTCGTAACCGCAACACAACAGTGGCTCTTTTCTTCAAATGGTTGGTTTTGTATTTTCCTTCCCTGCAGGTCACAAGCAAGTTGGGGATGACTTTCTCGACCCTGAGGTCAACCACCGCGGCCGGTTAGTTTACTCTGAACGCCCAAGCCAGGAACAGTGCACTTGCGGAAAACGCTGCGAGCCGTGCGCGGTTTGATTGTCTCGCTAACAGATCAATAAAAGACATTAGCGGCAGGCTAACCCGGTGAGCAGCACTAATACAGGGTTAATCCAGGGTTAATGGCTGAGCAGCATCATTCTCCGAGGCAGCCATTAGTTCGCAGCCACACCACACAATATCAGGTTCACCTCCTAGTCATGCCCCAGGCTCCCAGCGAGATAGGCACATGGATGGGAATTGTAAAGAAAGGAGGATCACTCTCATGAGTCAAGATAAAAATGAGATATCCAGACAGACGAAGCCCAATGCAAAGAAATGGGAGAGAGATTGTGGAATGGGTGGCAGCGCGTTGGGAGCGTGCACCGAATGAAAAAGGAGGAGAGGATGGGTCGGGGGAAACTGTGGCAAGGAGAAGCAGGAAACCGAGATGAGAGAAAGGGGAGAGAAGGAGAGGAAGGGAGTTGAGCGCTACACTTCTCCCTGTCCTTGTAAAGTGCTGCGTGCTGTCGAAGCGGCAGCCAAGAATGTGTCAGCCCAGCCGTCTCACGCTGCCTAATGGGCTCTTAAACGCTGATATAAAGCTCACTCGCTCTTTCACCCTCCCCTTTTTCCTCTCTCTCTCCCTCCTTCTCTTTTTCTGCCTCTGCTGTTCGCTCTCATTACCTCTCGTTCTCACCCTGTCCCTCACTCTGTCACTCACTTGTCCTCTCCTTCTTTTTCTCTTGCTCTGTCTATCACACTCTCTCCCCTTTTTCCTGTTGCTGTCTCTCCTCTCCGTCTGACTTCTCCTTCAATTACTCTGTCCCCACCTCCGAAGCGCTCTCGCAGGGTGTCTCTTTATTTACAACTTTTTTATAGATGAACTCAACACTCAACACTCTTCTCTTTGTCTCTTTCTCTCTCCCTCCAGACTCCACAATGCCTTCTACCCACAGGATCCGTCCTTCTCCCTCACCTTGTTGCATGTCCTGTCGGCGCCACTTCACGGCTTGGCCAATGCCTTTGTCTTTGGCCTGGATCGGGATTGGTGGAGTCTACTGAGCCCCACAGGCCTGCAGGTACAGCAAACTCCGGCTATGTCTACAAAATCGTTCCTATACAATCTTGATCCAGACAATCATTTTAGCTCTGTATCAGAAACAACGTCTGACCACACTACGTATCACACCCAAAAAACCCTCATCTCGTGACCATACAGTGGCCATGCATGTACCGTGAATGTACAGGAAGCCAATTTTCTACTCTGATATTGGCAACCCCAATAAAAAAAATAAGGTTGATTGACTCCTTTCAGCTTTCCCAGTAGAGGAGTTTTTCTTTTTGGTTTTCTTCGTCCAGTGAGTCATGTTTGACGTCATGAGCGTCTCAGAGACCATCAAGTTGTAAACCACGCTGTCTTGTCAATGTCAATATCTTGCACGTTTTGAAGAAGAATTTGCTGTTCGGTGTTCTTTCCAAAACGTAAAAATCAACAAGTACACAAAGGTTTCGGAAGTTCAATGCACCTCATAATGTTGCACATTTAAAAGTGCAGTGTCAGTGTCAGTGTCTTGACATCCAAAACAATTAAGAAGAACAATTTTGGGCTTTCACCTGGGTGTCCTGTTTCTGACAAAGCTGATAAAAAGCTGTGTCTACTGCAGATTCATTTGACCTTGGAGTGAATGCTGATTGTTTGCAGACAAAAGCCACATGTTGGTGGGATTTTTGACCAGTGGAAAAGGGGGTTTAATTGCAGATAATACAACAGATGGGGAAAAGTAAGAGCAGAAATTTCTTTCCAATCAGGTAGTGAATGCAGATGACTGGGTCATGGTTTCCAAATCTCCTGGTTTCTGTCCGTCCAGACTGAACTGCAGCCCTGGAGCTTTTGATTTAAAATGGAAACAGCAGAGTTTCCAGAAGTCTATGTTATAGAGACTGGACATTTTTGGGGGGCAGTGTGGACACCAGGCGAAAAGCAAAAGTGATGCCTTTTAAAACTTAAAAAAGTAGCATTAGAAACATACATCTCGAGCCCTATTTTACTGTGTAAAGTTGTTGTGTTGACATATGCTGCTTAGCGCTAGACTCTGACTGGAATGTGTGTTAGAAGACAAAATATTGGACTAATTAATATTTTGATGTGAAGTGAAAAGTCAGGGATTCACCAAAGCTGTTACACTTCAGGGTGGATGTGAATGTCTATACCCAACACAGCTGATGTAGATTTTGGGCACATGACTGTCATAAAATTTCTTGGAAATACATCCGGTAGTTATTGAGATATTACATTCTTGACTAAGTGGTGGATGCTGCCATCTCTAGAGCAGCGTAGCATTACTAAAAAGCCATCACTCTAACAAACTCAGCATCTGGTGAAGTAATTGTTGAGTCATTGAGGTGAACTAATGTTTGGAAGATGAGTGAAATCACCTGACAGTCATATCGTAGGTTGTAGCCATGCCCACGTGGTGTGTACAATTGCTTAGTATTAGCTCAGAGAATCACAGCACAGGTCGGGAAATTTCCCCAATTTAGAGCCTGATCAATGACAGTTATCTTCATTATGTTGAGAAGTCCTGATTTATTTATTTAGAAAAGTAAATCGAACATTTTTAAACCACTTCAGAAATTCACAATTAGTGACACAAATAGGCTAGATAGAGCTAGCATTTGTAATAGCTATCTGCATTGATTTTACATTTACACTTTTTGATCGGTTTTTGATCACTAGAGGGCAGAAAGACTCCAAATCAAACTTGCAATGACAAGCATCTACTTGCTGTCATGTCACCTGTCATGTTGTTGGCAACAAACAACTGCCTAGCTACTGAAACAGAGGAATATGTAGATGCCTTCGCAGTTAGCGTGTGTTTCTGGCTTCCATTTCAATTGGAGTCCAATATTCTCTCTCTGATTAGATTTGACTTGGTCTGCCAACTCCTGAAAATAATATCTGGTGTTTCTTTGCCTAGTTAAATATACAGCCTCATGTTTTCTACAGTTGTCTCCTGTTTGATATTGAGCAGGCTGTGAACAGTTAGCTTGTGTTAGCTTCTGTGCTTGGACATCTTCCAGTTTTAGGTTTGTGTGGGTCATTATTTTCTTGAGCTTTCTTCCCAGTACGGAATAATTGCTTTGGAAACAATGAGCTGAAACTGGCTGGGAGCTGTGATTGTCCTAACTTGTCTATACTAGCTGAATTTCCATTTAAGTTTTGTGGAAAATTTTCAAAATTTCTCAGAAAATCTGGAAAAGACAACGACCAAAACTAAATATGCAAGTGATGGTGCTAATTTTCCAGTCGGCTCCCATTAAATGGCCGCAAAACGTTGATGTAAGCTTCAGTCAAACCTTAAACAAAGAAAAGAAAATTGGAAATTGTCTCGAAAATAGATAAAACTTTAATTTAACTTTGAAGTCACATGTTCAACGTACATAATCATTATCTCCCTACGCCAGTTTCTTTTGCTTTGGGTTGCACTGTTCTGATATTTCCTCTTGGGGGTTTTATGCGTTAATTGAAAAGGTGCTTAAATACAGAAGGATGGAATTAAACTTTGTTCTTGTAGAAACACGTGAGCAGTGCAGCAGCGGGAGTCTACACAAAGGAACACAGCACTGCTGTGTACTCCATCGATATAGTTACACACATAAAGGGTAGAAAAGAGATCTGGAGTCCGAAATTACAAATTGTAGTTGAGTGCATAAAACGAACATCAAGGCTGTTACACAGCCAGTGTAGACATCTTCACCCATTAAAATTAAAGCCAATTTGTTCAGTTAGATGCACATTAGACAGACAACTGTGATGGCTGAAATGTGTCCAGTGTAAACAGGGTAACTGCAGCACTCACATTAGGAAGAACCGTTTCGGCTGAAACAAGCAGGTGTGCCTTAGAAAATTTATTGGCAACATGATTAATAATTGATTTATCACTGAAGTAATTTTTCACGAGGGAAAAGTGATAAATCCGCTGATAATGTTAGAAAGTGAATATCTCTCAATTTTGGAAAATTGGTCAATTAGTTTAGTGGCTGATGAAAACTATGAACGCCATTTTTCATTTTTTTCCTGACAGTTCATTGATTTAGTGACTAATCAAGAAAATAGTCAGAAGCTTAATCAATAATTAAACAGATTGTTATTTGCCCCTGAAATATTTATAAGAATGTTGAGTTCGAGCAACACTAATACTTCTTATAAGTATCCAGGCATAAACTCACCTACCACCTGTGGGAACTGTTGGGTTTTCTCGACAAACTTAAGGTCTCAACCATAATATGTTATGATTTGGCTCTTAAATTAGACTGAACAAAATATCTTGTATTACAATCCATTCTTCATTTTTGCCATGGACTTTTGTGTGAAGCACTTTGTAACCTTGTTTAGATAAGTGCTATCTAAAATAAAGTTATTATTATTACTTTGTTTGGTCTGGACCTTCAGACTTATTCAAAACTTTCCAAAACGAATTGAGCCATTGATTGGTTCATTTGCAGTGTGAAACTAAATTGACACAACATTAAGCAATAGAAGAAGAAAAAGAAGCGAGTATGCTAGCAGGATTGCTCGTAGTCTTTGTCTGCGACAATTGAACGATGAGGACGTACGTTGCTGGTGGTTATCACATAATGATATGACAGTGGCAACAAAATGTATTATTTCAACTTCTGCATTCAAAAGGAGACTTCTACTCGGCAAATCGACTACACGCTAACGTCAGATTCCCGCCAGTGTACAAACCAATAAGTGTCAGTTATAAGTAGACACAGCCCACGTAGGTGATGATGACAGGACGTACGTATGTCTTGCAGAATTCTTTAATGCGCCCCCTAAATTGTACTGTGAAACCAAAACTAACCAGTGTATGAACCTTGATTTGGACTTTCGGGTGCGAAAACGCCTTTAGTTAACTCATGAGCTAATCCCTGAGAAACTCTGTCTTTTTTTAACCTCCGTGTTTTGAGCCTTCTGCTTAGCTGCTTCAGAATTTGTAATTACGCTACTTAACTCTCAAAATGAACTTGTACTGTCTATCACAGGTGTTCACTCATCACCTATGCAGGAAATAATTGTTGGCTCTTGTACCTAAATCCCCTTTTTCAATAATAAAATTAAAAACCCACTGACTTTATTTTTTTTATCTTTCTCTAACTTAGCTTTTAGGGAAATGTAATGAAGACAAGATTACCAGAAAGAGGATGCTTTTACGTTTGAACCACAAACCACATTGGTTGCATTTCAATAAACACCACAATCAATACAGCTCCCAGCAGATTTGTCTCAATCTACAAACATTGACAGTATCCGTGGATATGAGCCGGACCTGATATTGAACCACGAGCAAAACATTCTCTGTGGTCACTTACTCAGTATCACCAACCACGCTGATAACGGGTCAGGAGCACAATGTGGAAGAGTGGAATGTGTGGTATGACCTTCAACCCAAATGTCAATGTTGCACTGTGGTGAGTCGGGAGAGAGAGACAGAGGAGTCAAATGGAATCTCAATGTGTTCGTAAATCACAGAGAAAATGGTGTGCGTGTGTGTGTGTGCGCGTGTGCGTGCGCGCGTGTGTGTGCGCGTGTCAGAGAGAACGAGACAGAAGGTGAGAAAGAAGACGAGAGAGGGAGAGCGAGAGATACTCACACACATACACACACAGAGGCGGCATGTGTGGTCGTGCTCTATCGTGACTAACAGCTGGTTGTTATTCATCTTGGCATGCGACTCCCAGCAGCCCCCACACATCAGGTGTGAGATTGGCTGGGGAGAGGGGGGGGGAGGGAGAGAAGGGGGAGGCGATGGTGGGGGGTTTGTAACAGCATCAAAACATTCATCTCTCAACACAACGATTCCGCGCTTTCGCACCAAACCTGCCTCCTCCGGCTCCCTCGCAGCCCCGCTCTTTACCTGCGGTGCTTTTAGAGACGTTTAAAGGATCAGTCCAGAGTTTTTTTTCTCTGTCTTAATACACGACACATGCTATAGACACACTGAAAGATTGTTGGCTACTGTCAAAATTCCTCCTGTTCATACTGGACCTGAAGTTATCCATCAATAACATGACTACTAGCTTAAACGCTACAGTCTTTATTCTAGAGAGTAAAGCTGGTTTCAGACAAGAACTCTGGAAAAGGTCCGAAAATTTGGTCCAGACATTTTCAGGAGTTTGCCTTTCACTTGAAGAATGCAGCAGGAGATTGCCTGGGTCAGACAGGAAAATGTCCAGAACATTCAGGTGAGGGGTAGCGTCTGGGTCGAGCAGGAGGCAGGACATGAAGTATAAATTCAGCTGAAGAAAGCATAGTGTTTTTGTTTACGGCACAAAGACACTGGCGCCGGCTCTTATCGCCAAAAGCTCTCGAATTTTGTATTTTCAAATTTGAAGTCTGTAACTTCTATGTGTATGACACTTCTTTTCTTCCTGAGATATTTGAATTCTTCCAGTTTTGTGTCTGGCACGTGTTAGAATATCCGGACATTTTCACTGTTCTATTCTCATATGGACATTGTACTTGGAGGCTGGCAAGAGAACTTCTGGAAAATGTCGGCAGCAACTGACTGACTGCGATTTCTCATGCAGCCCCTTCGGAGAATTTCCGGAACATTTCTGGAGTTCAGTGCATGTCTGAGAGCAGCTAGTGATTAACATAGGTCTGGTAATGTGCCCATCAATGTCTGTTTCCAGCAGAAACAGCATCTTCCTAAAAATGGCGACAGTTGCTTCTCATGAAAAATGGCAACAGAAAAATGTTCATGCAGCTGTACAGGCTGTGATAAGTCGACAAACAGAAATAACTTAAATCACCACATTTTTATTGTTAGCTGCTCCCAGCAGCTACTAATGCAGCTTCCATGTCATTTGAGATGGCAGTGGTGGGATGGATACGTCACTTGCTACTGATTGGTTCGGACAAAACAAAGGACCCCAACAAGAAACAGGCTTGTTGTCAGGCTTACTGAAATAAGTGAAACAAAATGGCAATTGAGTCTGATAATCAGGCCTCTGCGCCTGCAAGGCTTCGTAGATAAGGATAGATTTCACTGATACTGGCTCTGCAGCAGAGAGGACATTGACTGCTGGGGTTAGCTGTTCGTAAGAGTCGGCTCACTGAAGTACATATACATCCTTCTACATTTCTAAAGAAGAAACCAAAGACTGTGGTGGTGGCCATTTTACTATTCTCATACAGACAGAAGACTGAACCATGTTTCCAAATCATTGCAGTCAACTTTACAAAATTTTAAAACAGGCTTCATACTCCAATACACACATGTGTGTGTGTGGGAGTGTAAAGCACCTGTGCATCTTCTCTCCAGGCAGACAGTGACCAGCTGGCTCAACTGCCAGTCGTGTTTCCCACTCAATCCAGCGGACAACATACTGCTGTGAGTGGTCTGTCACGATGGTCTGTCACACAGCGCTCTGGAGTAAGAGCCTAAAAATAGTTCCCCTCTTTTTATTTATTGACTTGAGAATTGAATCCTGCCTCCAAGACTTTTGAAAGTTCAGCAGAAGCTAAAACAAGATAAGACTAAGTAGACTGTTCCAATTATAAACCTGTTGCGTGTATACAAGGATTTTACTGCAACCAGATTACCTGAATGACCCTATTTCTGCCAGGATCCTGGTTTCTGTGTGAATGTAAACATTGTGCTGCCTCTCTGCCTTGTACCTCAAGTCCTCCGCTGTTGTTTTCTCTCTCTGTTCCGCAGCTGTCTTTGAGTCGTCTTGTCCTCCCTCTCTCTCTGCCTATATCTATCTCTCTGTACTGTATGCATGCCTCTTCTCCCTGCCTCCTCTGTTCCCTATACCCTGCTACAGCATTTCTGGCATTTATCTCATTATTTCTGCCGCTCTCCTTTGTGTAGCGTTTCCCTCCCACCTGTGTGCTCCCACCCCCCATTTCTCTCCATCCTTCCCTGATATTGATCTGCATTCTAGCCATACAGCTGAACTGCCTGTGGCTCTGCAATGAGCTCACCTCTCACTTCTCCTGCGTGTATGCGAGCGTGCATGCAGGAAAAAAGCGGTTCCCATTCTCGTATGTCTCAGCATCTCTTCATTCTCTAGGCCTTTTTGAACCGGGAACCCACCGTATTGCTGTAAAGAAGTCCCAGGCTCTAACGTTTACACAGACATGGATCTGGCTCTGTGGCTTTACCTCCGTTGTTGGCTTTTAGGAGACATAATATGCATCTTGAGTTTTTCTTTCCTCCAGTGTGTTATATTGTTTTTTTGTGAAAAAGTTAAAAGGCGTAAAAAGGCTGTGAAAACAATACTCATGTACTGTCATTTAAAACAGTCAAATTCACTATTAAGTTGTTGTCATTTACATTTTTTCTGTCAACTGAATACTGATAAGATTATGATTTTTTAAAACCATAAATGTTACCAGACAGACAGACGTTCCTACACCACGGCACTGCGACGTCAATCAAATCACCATTTTTACGATCACAGGCTTGTCGAACAAAACCAACATTAATACAACTTGACAGCTGTATTGTGCGATTGTTTGTTTTAGTATTGGAAAGGAATGATCAGACATGATTACACTCAACAGAGAGTCTTTTGTCTCATCGTCAGTGCTGTACAGCTGCCAAGCAGGTTGTGAGTTTTCAATAAGCTCTGCACTGAAGGTTTTCTCCTCTCCACACCTAGCAGGCGTTTGGACCGTGAACAGCCGTGCGTTAAAGCAGGCACGTTGTTTCAAATCCCGGGGAGAAATGCGATCGAGGAAAGGCCAGTCTGAGTAATAAAGCCACGAGTTTGAAAGCTTATCTTTCATCAGAGCACTGAACAACAGTTTATAATGCTATGACGAGGTTTTACAATCCTGTGAAGTTATAAAGGCAGCAATTATTATACCTTATAACACGATCACATGTCTCAAATGGTAGAATTACAGCGTTCACACATCAAAGAAATCGACCAAAGGTTGAGCCACCTCCAGCTTCTTTTGTCAGATAACTCTTTATTTTATGTATTGATTAGATTATTAACATCCTGCTTCATATCCAGAGGTTCATTTATTGTCAGACGATATCCGATGGACTCCAGGATTGGTTCACACCTGGCATTAAAATGTGCCGTGACTATGGCTCTCTATTCATATAAACATGCATGGTGATGCTCTTACCCAGTCTGAGTTTATAAATGTGACCATTGTCAATGTGTTTGTGTCAGAGCAAGCGAGAGAGAGAGAGAGAGAGAGAGAGGAGCCAGGAGTGAATCAATGCACTGTGTTTGACTATGGAACAAGATTTTATCCATTTAAAAAAAAAAAATTGAAACCATTCTGTGTTGATCAGTGTTGATATTGTGACAGTGGCCACATACAAATCACATGCGTCCCAGAAGACCTCCAAATGTGGTCGGAATGTGATCAGATCCCAAGACGCATTGATTTGACATTTGGCCGCATTCAGACCTGAACTTAGCACTGACCACTTGTGTTCGGATCACTCAGGACAGATTTTAATACCAGGTGGGATCGGGGGTCTATGTGTGAACAGAGGGTGAAACATTTTTGGGAAGCTTAGTGTGAACATGGTCTTTACACCAGCACAGATAGTGAGTGTTAAATCCTAACCCTCTGTGTGTGTGTGTGTGTGTGCGTGTGCGTGTGTGTGCGTGCGCGTGTGTGCGTGCGCGTGCGTGTGCACATTTTTCTAGCTGGCTCTGCAGTCGCGGCTGTGTGACAGGACTCGGATCGGAGAGTACCACCCCGGGGCTGTGCGCTACACACAAGCTGACCTGGTCGACCTCAGCGATGACGACGATGACGATGACACCAACGTGCTCTTCTACTCCCCCGACATGACCCTGAAAGGCCGAGTGCCCTGAGAGAGAGAGAGAGAGAGAGAGAGAGAGAGAGAGAGAGAGAGAGAGAGCTGAGTAGAGGGACAGAGAGAGAGAGAGAGAGAGAGAGAGAGAGAGAGAGAGAGTAGACAAAAGAGCTGAAGGAAGGAGGGTCACAGCCAGAGAGGAACGCAGCAGATTAGAAACCGAGAGGAAGAAAAAAAGAGGTAGGGAGGGTATGGAAGGGAAGATTGGGGGGACAGTCAGGCAGATAGAAGCCGGAGATGAGCTGTCAGGTTCCATTATTAATCCCCATCCTTTACTATTTAATATCCTAAAGACACACACACACAGAGACACACACACACTACGTGTAGAGCAGCAGCTCCCTGCAATGCTATCAGCCAAAAGGAGTGGCTCTAAAGATCCTCCGAATGTTAAAGATATCTGCTGCACCCCAAAGGTCTTAAACCGATTTCCCTCTCTGCATCACCTTCTTGATTCCTGCATTCTGCATCTGTACTGTGGCAAACCACAAAAAAATGAATGGAGGAATAAAAAAAAAAGATAAAGGACTACTGAAAGGCAATCATAACAAGGTGTTAGTTTAGCATTTGCAGCAATTACCTTTTCACTTCTCTGCAGGAGATGAGGTGAAAAGCGGGCCTTTCAAAAAGCACCCCGTGTGTCAGACATGAAAGCATCTTCAACTACATGTAGATTGATCCCAGCACTGAACTACTTCCCTGCCAATGAGCGAGGTACAGTGGAAATACAGAAAAAGGGTTTTAAAAACAGTCAACATTACCTGGTAGTACAAAAAAAGTCCCAGAACACCAGTGGTGCTTGTAAGGAGCCTCTCCTTCCTCCGACAGTATTTGTTTTTCTCTTTGTATCTGAATTGTATGTTACTGTTGTTTGCAACTTTCGGAAGTATTTCTTTGAAAAGCTTGTTTTGTATTTTTTATGAAATATGAAATTGTTTCTAATGTAGTATTTATATAATAGGTCAATGTACTGTATATCTGTATATATTTGAGTATACACTATTTTTGTACGTGCCTTGGACTGGAATGTGAAGAAAAGCCTGATGCACTCACATGACAAGTCGAGCAAGAGCTTGATTCAATATGAAGCCTTAAGAACAAGGGACAAAAAAAAGAAGCATTTTTCTAGTCAAACAAACACCTACACACACATAAGCTGTTTTCAGACATGAAAATCGGGTCCGGACGTTCCCTTTCACAAAGGAATTAGGCAGCAGGAGGTTGTCTGGGACTCGGAAAGAAGAGTGCTTGCCACATTATGGTGAGGGTTGACCCCTCAGTAGAGAATGCAGGGGGCCGGACATGACGTATAAATTCAACTGCGAAACAGTGTTTTGTTTACAGCCCATTGGCATTGTCTCTTATCGGCAGGTTTCCTGAATCTTGTCTTCCTATATGTGTATAGCTCCTCTTTTTCATCCTGAGATATCTGTATTCTTTAGTTTTCTGTCACGTTTTAGAAGTGGCATCAACACACCCAATTTTGCAGATATTCTTCTGCTTTATTCTCACTGACATTTTACTACGGGGCTGGCAAGAAAAGTTCCAGAAAATATTTGGCGCGAGTGAGACATTTGCATTCTCACAAACAGTCGCCTCTGGAAAAATTCTGGAAAATGTCCAGTGGTCAGTTCATGCCTGAAAGCAGCTCTTGGACATTAGACAAACATGCTTCTCATTAAATTTCCCCGTCAAAAACCCCATTGGAAAAGATGACACGTGACACAGCAACAGCCTGTGACGCTTTGTCGTCTCGCTGCCGTTGAGGGGACATAGCTGAGGTGTGATTGGCAGGAGAATAGAGTCACTTTATATTCAACCTATAGCCCCATGTGGGTTCCCCCCCCCCCCCCCCCCAAATGTAAAGGTGTCATCACTGTCGGTGCACGCTGCCTGCTGTCAGCTGCCTCTCTGACGAGTTGAACTAATGAACCGACACTTGACCCTTTTTACCCTTGAGTTGGTGAACTTTTCTGCTGGGCCTCGATGACACCAGAGTGCAACTTTGGTTTGCAGCTCACAGAGGCCCACCGCTGAATTAAACACACACACACACACACACACACATGTTCTGTGCCCCTACCCCTCTTTTGGCACTGTTGCTCGTTTTACTTGACTGCGCACTCCATCAAATAAATGAGCAGGAGAGACATTTCATAACAAAGCTCTGGCTGGGCGTGTTTATTTCATTTTCACATTGATGCAATCCCTCATTCCTTCATGCCACTGCCCGGGCTCCGGTGGAAATGTGTGTCTGCTTAAACGTGTGTGTGTGTGTGTGTGTGCGTGCGTGCACGTGCGTTAAGACATCCCTTAGACCTAGGGTGCCCAAATAATGGTTATTAATTATTGGTCGGACCCTGCTGCACCCCCTGCCGTCTCTCCAAATCTGGTTAACTGGATTTTGATTAATGAAATGTGCGCGCCATGTCCTCCGGAAAACCAGGCTTTTTTCCTACACACACACACACACACACACGGCTCTCACACAGACGTTTGAACGTTTGGAGCCCCGCACCCTCCTCCATATAAAGAGCCTGGAAAATAAGCGAATCTCCCTGTCACGCAAGAAGAATTATTATTCCCTCCTCATATCGTCGCATGCGCCGTAATTGGATACAATTTAACACCCGCGGCCCACGGGCATGTCGGCAGGCGCACTGCCTACTATTAGCTGCTCACCTCGCCTTGCTTCGCCTCCCTATCATTTGTCAGATCTGTGTTTGTGTGCTGCTGCTGCTGGTGGTGGTGTGTGTGTGTGTGTGCGTGCGTGCGTGCATGTGTCTCTGTGTGTGTCTGTGCATGTGTGGCTCGAGAAACCGGAGCCATTGTTGGAGTCCGGCCATGACCTAGCTGTGACGCACAGAGGGAGAGGGGAGAGGAGGAGAGGACGGAGAGACGGAGAGAGGCGACAGCAGCAGCAGCAGCCCAGACGCTGAAAAACAAGCAGGAGCTCTGTCACCACGGAGCGAGCAGCGAGCAGCGAGCCAGGCCTGATGGCTGCGTCCCCTGCGCAGCTTCCACCTGAAGCCTGCGCTCTAACAGAGCCCCAGCAGCATGATGAGGCAGGGATGTGGCGGACGGTACAAAACAAAAACTCCCCTAAACTCATTTTACAGTGAATATAAGGCTGCATGGAGGAGGTTAATGAGGAGATTACAGCCTTCATGAATGATGACCTGAAAGTATTAATAAATGCGTCAAAGTTGTTGTGCAGCCCCTTACATCAGATGATTTAATTATCTGGTTTTACTCCAGGCTGTTTGTATTGAACCAGGGGTTTATTGCCTGGCAATATATGATTAAAAGAAAGTGTGGAATTGCCCTGTTTGTGCCAACAATCAGCTGGCCATAAGTAGCTTGGAGAAACCGAAATGGCACATGAGCAAATGCAGATGTTGAAATACAAGGATAATGTCTTTATTATGACAGATATATTTAAGATTCAGCCTTTTACCTACAGTCTTATTCATTTCTCGTTGTCATTAAATCCAATGAAAGACTAAAAAAGCTTGAGTGCCAACTGGGAATCCGGATGCAGTAATTGTTTTTAAATTTGGCAAACATTACTCCAACAGGACTAAAGAGTGCCTTTGGTGTCCTCTTGGTTGTTTATGGCACCAGTATCGCAAATGCCTGGTTTTCCTCCAAATAAACCAACCTGTGTTCATCATAGAGGAGGAACGTGTCAGCCAATGCAACAATGGATCATTGGACCTTGCATGGGATTCATTGTCCTTAAGAAAAGAATCTTTGGACCTGCATTTGTCTGTTTATTCTTAAGTTGTTTTTTGGCATTTTGCCTTTGCTTTGACAGGTGACAGCAGAGACTGACAGGAAACATGAGGTAAGATCAAAGGGAGGGTGACATGCAACAAAAGTCCCAAGTTGGTTTTGAATTGAGGTTATTGCCAAAAAGTGGTTTACATGTCTGTGACTACTCTTGGGACTTTACACAGGAGCATTAACAAAATAAAAGAAATGACTTACACTAAATCAATCTGACTAAATAACTAGCCATTCAATGCTTCTAACTTTGATGAGGCCCTCGATCTTCAGGGGCCCTCAAAACCCCCAGATTCATTGTTTGTCACATAGTTTTTGGTCGTCGTAAAGCGCCCAAGTGTGTAAAATCCAGGTTTTAAGAAAACACTAAGGTCTCAGTGGCGTTTGCCATGGGCCCCTTAACAGGTTAATCCCCCACTCAGTGAGCAGTTACATAACCACTACAGAAACAACAGATAAAAGTTAACTGCAGTTCAGGGGCGTTGCAACCGCGTAGGCAAAGCAGGCTACTGCCTGGGGCCCCGAGTTCAGAGCGGATCATTAGGTAATTCAACAGCAACGACAATTTTGGTAGAATCCCCGTAAAGTCTGATATCAGATCGAGAAGACAATGGTTGGAAACCCCCAAACGAGGCCCCATGCATGCCTAGAACTTTCTGCCAAATTCTTTAGAATTTTAGGTGTTTGGTTGAACGTCTAAATACACGTGTGCAATGTGGATGTTTGCACTTTACTACTTAACCATTATTTTTAAGTGTACACACATATGCACTGGATGTTGGGGGCCCCCCAGGTCCCTTCTGCCTTTGGCCCCCAAAGTTCCTTGAAATGCTCTTGCTGCAATGTACTGTAGCTCCTGTGACCAGTGTACAACGAGACACAGTAGCTCTGTGAGCATCATACAAATATAGAAATGCAGGATGATGATTTAAAATCCATATTTTCACATATTCCATCCCATGATGAAGAGGCTGTACATACATACAATAACAAGGCTTGCTGGGGTTCCTCACACTCCTTGACTCTGTGATCATTTTCCTGGAGTAGAGACACCAAACAACTATATGGAAACAAAATTCAACATTCTAAAGCTCAACGTGCCTCTGGTAGATTTATTATTGTCGCTGATTTTGTTGTTGTTTAAAGGGGTGTCAGTTGATGCGATGTAATTGGTTTCAAGGCCATTTTGCTTGGAATCAACATTTCAGCAGTTTATGCAATTGAGACATGGAAATGGTCAATGTATTTTTCATTGGGTGTCCTAATTGGTAAACTGAAATGTAATATGACGCTAATTTGACCATTTACATTGAAGAAACATTTGGGACTAAATGTCACTCTGGATCATTTTCTTTAAACATTTAAAATATTATCCTTTCGTGAGACAGACGCAACCATTTCCCTGACAAGCCACCAACCAAATTTTCTGAATATTTAAAAATAAAACACAACGGTTCCCCTAATCGCCATATATAATTTGCTAAATTAGCAGTTATCTTAGTTTAAATTAATTTGAAGAATAATAGATCAATTAATTGTATTGATTAATCGTGTTATGCCAGAAAACAGTCACATCATTAAAATTCAAGGTGACATATTCGAATGTCGTATTGTTTGATTTGACCCACAAATCTAAATATTGAACTATCATTTAAGATAAAGGAGCACATCCTCACGTTTAACATTTGAGAACCGAATCGATCTCTCTATCAAATAATCAATTAGGCCTAATTGTTCCATCTGTAGTCTAAATATTTAGTCAGAGCGTCCCCCGCGCTGCCATTCTGGCTCCGAATAAGCTGCGTATTAGTTTCCAGCCAAGTTCTGAAATAATCAGCCTCCAAAACACCAGAATCGGCCTTGAAAACCATCGTGAGTAATATGTGTGTCATCGCGGAAAAAACAACCCACGTTCTCATAAATATCCCCGTGGACGTGACCTCAGCGATTGTGACCCTGCGTACGTTTACATATCTCGTGTTTAACGTCCACATTTCCCCGCATCCTGTCTAATGTCAGCTCGGCTGTAGCCGCGCTGCTGCCGGAGCTCTTATCGGAGCGCAGGAGCGAGCGGAGCTGCGAGCGCCGAGAGCTGCGGTCGAGCTCCGAAAGGGTTAAATTAATCTCTCGCTCGCTCGCTCAGCGCACACACAGGCACACACACACACACACACACGCACAGACGCACACACAAACACACACACACGCACGCACACACACACACAGGCTGCCACCGCCCCAGATAACAGAGGGGCGCCTCTCCCCAGCCAGCCAGCCTCCGCTAATCGCAGTGGCAGGAGGGGGGAGTGGAGTGCCGGCGGCCTCTCACAGCGCTGGGCTTTTTATTGACGCTGCCTGCCTCTCTCTCCCTCCTCGTGTGTGTGTGTGTGTGTGTGCGTGTGTGTCAGTGTGCCTGTGTGTGCGCTTGTGTGTCTCTTTGTGTGTGGGTGCGTGCATGCGTAAATTTATGCCTGCGTAAGTGTGTGCGCAAGGCTGTGCATGCTTGTGGGTGCGTGTCAGAGCGAGAGAGAGAGCGAGAGCTATAAAGAGGTGTGTGTGCGTCTGCGCGTGCGTGCGTGTGTCTGTGTGTGTGTGATGTGTGTGCGCTCCCCGCCAGCAGCGGAAAGCAGGGAGAGGCGGGGAACTGGGAGGGTGGGTGGCGAGGTTATGAGCGGAACTCGACAGAGGCCGACAGACGAGAGAGAAGGAGGGGAGGAAAGAGGGGGAGGACAGGAGGGGGGGGGGGGGGGAGCTTTCTTGTGCTGCGCTGAGAGCCGCCACCGCTTCTCCTTCCTCTCAGATAAGGCTCGTTTGAAGGTTTTAGTCTTTATTCTCTCTAAAAAAAAAAAAAAAATGTAAAAAAAGGAAAAGAACGAAGGAAAAGGCGACGGAACGTTTCTGTCCGCGCGCTTTGCTGCGGAAAAAACATGTATGATCCACAAGGTCGTGGAAGAGACACGCGTGACTAATCCCATCGCTTATTTGATTTTACGCGCGCACTGATTGATTGCATCGACGGATTTAGCAGCCTATTGATTAGGGCTTAATCTATAGGTCCGTGTCTCTCAGCGCTCCAATAATTGCCCTCCCTCCTCTCCCCCCCCCCCCTCCTCCTCCTCCTCCTCCTCTCCAGCAGCGGCAGCAGCAGCAGCAGAGTTTGGCTCGGAGCCACTCTCGCCCTGCCGCGCCAGGCTGTAATTATCCCCGGTGAGGCCGCGCTAACGCAGCGTGGCGCGCCTGTGGGGAACCGGTTAGCCCTACAACAACGGTGGGGGCTGCATGAGTGTGCGCGCCCGTGCGCGCCTGTGAGTGTGTGTGTGTGATTTCTTGTTGTTGTTGTTGTTCGTTTGTTTGTGTGCAGACACAGATCGCAGCGATTTCCAAGTCCTTACGTGAACCTTTAGAGATTTGGAGTTTATAGATTAGAAAATCGATACGAACACTATTGATACGATAGAGTCACAGCTGCCATAGGATATAAACTATATGAATTTATATAATCATAACTGTGTTTTGACTTTTTGTCAGGATCTATTGATTGGAAGTATGCTCCTGTCCGAGCATATGCGTGCTTGAGAGGGTTCACTGAAGTCTCTACGTGCGTGCGTGCGTGCGTGTGTGCGTGCGTGTGTGTGTGTTGCAGTAAGCGATCCATAACGATCTGCAGGTGGATTGTGCTGATTAGTACCGGCTGCTGTGGACGGAGCTGCGTGCAAAGAGCTTCCTGCAATCTGAGCCTGCCGACCGTGCGTGCGTGCGTGTGCGTTTGTGTTTGTGTGTGTGTGCGTGTGTCTTGCTCGCCTGCGTGCTGGCAGTCAGCCCTTTCAAAATGTGTGTCAGGGCTGTGTACGTGTGAGGCTCCACGTGTGTTCAGGACAACATGTGTATATTTGGCTAAACCTGTGCCCATGCAGTGTGTGTGGGAGGGTGTGTTTGCTTGTGTGCACACATGAACTTGACATGCATGCATGCGTGTTTGTGTGTGTTTGTCAGGCCACCGCTTCAGTGTCTGATTGCAGCAGCAGATGGTTGGATCACTGTGACCTCCCAGACTGCGGCTCTTTCGACACCGGGGCGCACTTGCGTGTGTGTTCATGCTGTTTTGGTTTTTACAAGACACACTCTTATGCGCGAATCCCTGACAAGACATAAAATGACAGTCAGAGGACGGATCACACGTTTTAAGCACATATTTCATCGCCAAGGTCCAGCGCCGGTATATTTTCAAAGGCACATGCTGTTCTCTCCGACTGGCTTTTCAAACCACAAAGTTCACACAGAGTCATAAAAGTGCAGCCATAAAAAGGCCTGCTCTTGATCTCCAGACCTGTTTTTTTGTGTCTACCTCAGACTCTCAGTTAGGTGGTGTGTTTCTATTTTGTTGGTAATTGTGTGTTTTTGTGTTGAGTGTCAGGAACTTACTTTGCCCCGCGGTTCCTCTGAGCAATATTCATCCTAATCCAGTTTTCCAGTGACTGATGGAGAGAGCTGCTCGCTCCCTCTACGCCCTGTGAGTCAGAGCATAAGGGGAGAGAGCGATTGTGTGCTGTAATTTTGCGAGTCTTTGCAGCATCCATCTGACCTTTCAACGTGATTATTAGTTGTGTGTGACATCAGCATGAGGCTGTTTTTACCTGCTAAAGACCCCGAGGATTAGAGGAGTTTGCCATTTTCAGCATTTGCAAATTGCTTTCGTGCTCCGAACGATACATTCAAAGTTTGATTCTCTTGACGCCATGTAGACCTGAAAGGGGGATGGGGGGTGGATTTATGGTATTCAACCCAAAGTTCAACCGCAGTGCCACCAGTGGTTCTGTAATTCACTAAAAGCAGAGTGACTTTGAGGGGGAGCACTACCACTGATAGAATCTAAACCCCACTGATGCTAGAATCTGAATCTAGAGTCACAAAATCCATGTCATTGCCGTGTTGGTGGTTTTTAGGAAATTATGGCTCAGAGCAGCTTCTCAGACCGTTTGGAGTCTAGAATCAGATTTAGACCGGGGTGCATGTGAAAACTTCCCCGCTGACAGTTCTCAAAAGAGTCACATCGGATCTCTTTATAGTCCAGTTGCCAGGTTGGATCCTACCTGCTAGAATCTGGGCAGGGATCGTGAATGAGACATATGGTGCCATGTAGCTAAATGTGTAGAGCATGGCTCTCACATTGCCAAGGCTAAAGATGGTGGTGTCCGTCCAGGGGAAGTACATGCTGGCATATCTGTCAGCTGCTTTGGCTGCAGAGAGCACAGGTAAATAAGTGCAGTTCTTTGTGTGCCAAGTGCTACTGTGCGGCCACATGCCTGGAAAATTGGGTCCAGACATTTTCAGGACTTTGCTTTTGACATATGAAGAACGCAGCAGGAGATTGTCTGCGTCAGATGTGTTCTGGAGCATTCAGACGAGCGGTGAAGCCTGGGTAGAGCACGCATGAGGCCGGACATGACGTATGAATTCATCATCAAGCAGTGTTTTTTGTTTACAGCACATAGACACCGGTTGTCTTTCCAAGTTGACATCTTCGTCTGCATTTACTACATATATGGCTCCTCTTTTTCATCCTGAGATATTTGTATTCTTCTAGTTTCACATCCATCGCATGTCAGAAACATTATCAACAAACCGACTCGCTCGCTGGGAATTTTCTGGGAAAGTTCTGGAAAATTTCCAGAGCATCCAATTCAGACATTTGTGTTCTCACATACAATTTCTATAGGAAATGTACAGTAAATATCCAGTCTTAGTTTTATTCTGAAGGCGGCTCTTGATGTGATTTCCCTCAATACAGCTTTTTCTTCAAGATCCATCTATTATTCCCTGGGAAATATGTGAAAATGTCAAAACATGGCTTATTTTCCAATGTGAAAGAAAGTAATAAGAAATTGGTGGATCCGCCCCAAACTTTAATGGGTTCTTTCTTGACCCATGCCTCATCCTACCCCTAAGTTTTGTGGAAATCCGCAAGTGATGTGAACCTTTATGTGGCTGTATGAGCGTTTGTGTGTTTCAGACAAGTGAAGCTTTTTTCATTGAGGATATTGCAGCATATTTCTCTTGGTGTTGGGGCCTCTCATGTCAAAAATCTTCGCACACATCCACGAGGCCGCGATCCTGAAACCTCAATAAAAGCTCCGCTGAATGGCATGCGTTATATGTTACACACCATCCGATCCGTCAGCATCTCACGTGAAGGCCCTCCATCTCAGACTATATGTTCAGGTTGGGGGGGGGAAGAAAAAGCACGTTTCCCTCCAATTCGCCTCTCCGTCGTCATGAAGCCAGAATTTAAACTTCTTGAAAACAGGAAGGACGCTGAGCTTTTGAAGAGCGGTGACCTCAGACTGGCCGAGGATCAGTGTCAGTAAAGTTAAGAAGCCGACTCTCTCCACCTCTAACCTCCTCGGTTATCACTCATTAAAAATGTCAATACAGTTGACAGCAGAGTTGCCATTAACCGGTATTTATGTTTGATTTTGTCAGCTGACTTTGCAATCACAAAGCAGTTGTTTGATCAGTCTTGCTTATTTAAGTGCCCAGTAAATCTAACCTATGGAAACACAGAGAAGTGTAAACAGGCTTGTCCCACTTCTTCCCAGATGTTTGCTGAAAACAATTTTATTATTTGCCCAATGAGTAAGGACAAAGAACAAGATATTAAAGCATTTCCCCACTGATTATGGCAATGGCAAGCACATACCATCCCCCTTAAAGTGTGTTTCACATTGAAAGCCAATTATTAAGCATTTAGTTGTGAACGGAAATGATGTGACAACTCTGCTGTGACAGTTTTCAGATTTACCTGGTTAAACGAGGACATAGCTGGTGGTTTAGACGCTGTGGTCTTAGTGGTCACCTCAGAGGGTGAGGCTAATAACACGCTCACCCTGAATCTATGTACGTTTGAAGGGAAGGCTTTCGTAAGTTCCTCGCTACAGAAATCGAGAAGCATGCTGTATAGTTTCCTCAGAGTTTAGTCTGCAGTGAAGAAGTGGCGTTTTTGTTCTGTGCCATGCATGAATACGCCCACCCTCCTTCCCTCTTTCTTCTCATCTCACTGACTCTCCCTCTCCTCTCTCGGCTCCCTGCTTCCTCTGGGCCTCTTGTCTCCCGTAACTTTTCAGGCCTCCAAGATGAGCTTTGCTTTTTAACGCGTCCATATGTGAGCGCTTTGTGTTTGTTTGTGCTCGGCCGTCTGGTTTAACTCCTACTTTCAGCAGCTGTGGCGACTGCAGCCAGACCTTCCATTTTCCTACTCTGCCTCTGTCTGCCTGTCTGTTGGCCTTGCTCTCTCTCCATCACTCTTTCTCTCTCTCTCTCTCTCCCTCTTACCCACACACACACACACACACACACGCAGGCACATGATGCACACACCTCAGGCTTGATATTCATAGCCTCCTCCTCCTTCACTTGACATGGGAGCCTTAACAGATGTGCCCCAGCCGTGAGCTGCCTCTCCCACTCGCTCTCTGTCTCTCTGAGACTCGTGCGCCACACATTTACCTTATCTGCTGGCTTGGGAATAAATAAATAAATAACTAAACTGACATTTAATTCTATAGACAAAATGCAAACAACACTATAATAGTAAAAATGTGAATGAAATACGGAGCTTAAAAAAGTGCCAGTGTTGGACTAATGAGGAGGCTACAGCAGATTCTTCAAACTGTTTAACCTGTTTATCAATGTGTGTGTGTGTTATTGTCCATTTCACGTACATGTGCACATTACGGATCAAAAACCCGAAATCAGATCGCATGTATTCATAATGTGCACTTGGCTAAATATGGTGCTGCTTTCGATCTTTGTGTCCTATATATGCTGTCCGTCTAATTTGGCGCCTTCTTACCCAGAATTCAACTTTAAAATCATCCTAATTTGTGCACATTGCCTTTAGTCAAAATCTATTAACATTTTCTTTTTCTTTCATTAAATTTACTCTATCTGACTAAAAGCTTATAAATTGTTCCACTATTAATGTTGTGATTATCATAACTGCATTTTTTTTTTTGCTTCATTCTCTGCCTGGTTTCTGCTGCTGGAGAATCGTCTACTCCTGTTTTGGTGTTTCAGTGGAGCTCGTGTCTGTGTGTGTGTGTGTGTGTGTGTGTGCGTGTGTTTCTCTCCCTCTCTGCATGTGTGTGTCTCAGTGTGTGCGTGCGCGCGCAGCCACCGCCGTGCGCTGGAGGCTTATGGTAATTGCGGTCTCCCGACTGGCCTTCTGGGTAGAGTCTGCGCGAGTGGGAGTGGAGCGAGTCGCTCGGTCTCGGCAGCGTTCATCCATTCCGTGCGGCACTCCCCGTACAGCTCCGTGCGTCCTCGCTGCGAACCGCGGGGGCTCCGACCGGGGTGTTTCTCTCTCTCTCGCTCTCTCTCTCTCACACACACACGCTTCTCGAGGAAGACGCGGGACAGGCGGCGACGCGGAATAACCTCCGGCGAAGCTCACGACACGCGGATTGCGGAGAGGACATGGAGTGACGGCGAGCGGGAGAAAGGGGCTTTCTCCGAGGACGGCGTGCTCCGCTGAAACCCAACATGGCGCTGCTGCGAGGTACGGCCGAGCTGAATTAATTTCTCAGCGAGTCCTCCGACCTCGCCACCTGTATCCTTCAGGGGGCCCGGGCCGCTCAGCGCATTGG